>NC_089588.1:66679424-66924380 GCF_019320115.1 Miscanthus floridulus | reverse complement strand
AACTAATTTGGTTATAGGAATTTACTGATATCATTATATTAAAAAGGTAGGGAACATGAGTGTAAAAAATTTTTGAATTCCATTTCTAGGTTTAACTCTTCGATGATATACTTGAATTCTTATCAGAGTTAACTCATAGCTCATCTAGGATTCACGCACTCCAAGGTCTACTATGCAGCGGTGAATGGAACATTGGCTCCAATCAATCGAGACAACATTACCTGCAAAACAACTTAACGGCAGCACCATGAGAACATTTCGTACTCGCAGGACTTAATTCCAACATATAAATATTTGGTGGATGCAAGGTAGTTATCAGGCATTTGTACATTTGTAGGAAAGCAATGGAGTTTATTAAAATGACAAGCTCATGATCCATAACAAAATTACTTAACAGCTATAGGTTCGTAGTAGCAAGTAAAGTGATCAACATTTATAAATCAAGTCTGACTAAGTTCCATTAATATCACCACCATGGGCATAGAAAGTAAGAACAACCAAAAGGGTTCCGTCCTGAGGGACTTTAGGCTTTCGAACTCTACAGAGGTGTACAACTATATCCACACAGAAGAACATGACTAATCACCATACCCGTGCGCGAGGGTAAGGGTTGCCTCACGTCTCCAACCTTTCCCTAATTTGCCCCCAATATCACATGAAAGGTTCGACTAGTTCCTAGGACTAACCACCATCTAATCGGCGCCACCTTCTTGCCAGTTCAACGGATAGATCGGTCGTAATTAGTTACTAGGTTTGTCGCCCCATATGCGACATGTGGTATGTACAGGCAGTTACTCAAACTCACATATCCCAATGCACGGTCCTTAAGTGCTCCATGAGCTACATCACTTGAGATCCCACACTCACAATGACCTACCCCTCACATGAATAGGAATTACCAAATTGATCATCATGTTGTTATATCAAGTTGAGATGAGTCCTTAGTCAAGATTAGGGAAGTAGATAAGTTACAACCCTCATTCTTTTTAGTAATTAGTTATCCTGGTGTAGCATCCTACACGTGCAAGCATGAGTTCTCTTTCTCATACTCGACTTCTACCATCGTCTAAGCAAGTAAGCAATTAAGTGTTTCCATCCATTGATCTTTTCACTCAAGCGAGGGGTAGATCAATGTGAGTGTTGGATCTCAAGTGACGTAGCTCATGAAGGAATAAGGATCATTCATTGGGATAGTGAGTCTAAGTAACCACCCGTATAGACCACATGCTGGGGATGGGGCTGGTAAGCCAAGTAGCAGTGGTGACCGGCTTTCTCAAGGATTTTATGAGGTGGGTGATGCGGTGTAGATGTGACACCATTACATCGGTGCCCTTAAGGTGCGCAAGGGGGCACAAGAAATCATCACCTTGGTATCCTTCTAGATTGTTCGTGAGCACCCTTGGCCACACTAGTAAAAGGTTGGAGACATGAGGCAACCCTTACTTGGGCACGAGTATGTTCGTTCATCTTGTTTTCCATGTGGGTACAATTTGTACACCTCTGCGTAGAGTCTATTGAAAGCCTAAAGTCCCTCAGGATGGAATTGGTTATTCTTACTTCTAGACCCATTGTAGTGTGGGAGATTTCACATTTGAGTTGAGGTGAACTCCATCGTTGATCACTGACCTATGCTACTCACTACTTGTTTTACACCTACATTGGTTGAACTATTTTGACCATGCATCATGAGCATCTTACTCTTTAACATACGCCATTGCTTTTCTGCAAATGCACAAATGCCTATATTATCCTTTGCATCCACCAAATATTTATGTTGGGATTAAGTCCTACGAGTACGCAATGTACTCATGGTGCTACATTTTGCAGGTAAATCTGCTGTATGTGTAGTTGAGCCAAGCTCGACAAGGTGATGACAAGCAGTTATTGGATCAAGCAAATCCAATTTGGTCTGCAAGTTAACTCCGATGGTTGTCTACGAGTGAATATAAGAGAGCAACTTTAGAAAGGAGTCAAACTTATAGTTGTACCTTCCTATTCAAATACAATGAGATATTTTGGAAATTCTTTGACTTGTTGTGAGTTGTATTTGAAATATTATACACAAGATCACATGTTAGTTTATTACTTGGATTACTATATGTAACTCAACTGCAAGATCCTGATGAGGGGAAAGCTGGTTGGCACCCTCCTGTTGGTGACCTGCTATTGGTCTAACTGGTGCAAGTTGGTCAAGAGGATGACACTTGCATTGGTGAGATAAAAATATTGGGTCATCACAATTGGGATACGTGAGTTCGAGTAACCGCCCGTACAGACCACATGTCGCATATGGGGGCGACAAGCCTAGTAACTAATTGCAACCAGTCTATTCATGGAACTTGCAAGAACGTGCCGCCAGTTAGATGGTGGTGGCATTAACCAGGAACCAGTCGAACCTTTCATGTGTTATTCGGCCGAATTAGGGAAAGGTTGGAGACATGAGGCAACCCTTCCCTCGCTGTCGCACCCAGTTTTCCAAAGAATACCAAGCGCTAACTATATGTGTGCCCAGGATGTCCACACGACATATAAGCGATAAATATGGAGAATATCAAGAACAATGTTTTATTATATATCGAAACATAGTTACATCAAGACTTACATCTATTACAAAGCATAGCAGAAAACTATTCTATATCTTCTCTTTGGGACTCCGTACTCCACGGGACGGTTGACTAGGGGAGCACTCACCTAGTACTCTTAGAACTCCTTTGGAAAACTCATCACCTGGTCCACCATCTTGTACCCATCCGGATTTTTGTTGATTGTAAAGCAAGTGTGAGCGCACCATACTCAACAAGTATAACAAAGGGGTTCATGAAGGCTCAAAGGCTTGACACTGTTTATTGTGGTTATCAATTTTAGTTGGTCATATTTTATTAAATATGAGTCACTACTTTAGTGATAAACCATCCCAAGTGAAAGTAATATTATTCAATATTTGATCATTCCCAAACCATCCAAGTAACCACTAATCAAGAAGGATCCAGGCCACTCGTGTCTGTGAGCACGGCTGATATATCAGTTTAAAGAATTATGCAGAATTTGTACAACTTTACCCGTCGAGCCATGATTCTCGTATGCCACGGGCCCGTCAACCCCCTAACACTTCTAAGGTGAGTAGGCAGGGATCACTATGAAGCTTTTCAGCAGTCGTTCTAATAAGTAGCATCCGCTAAGGTTTCAGTCTCCCAAGTGTCATGGACACCTTTCTTCAAGAATGGCACACTTGATCCTAGTCCAGCACTCACCTTGGCAGGACAAGGCCCATAAGCAGCATGGTACCCCCCTCTTGCCCTTTCAGTAAGATGCTAACAAACTAGAACAGATCAAGATACTAAGCTAAAACCAGAGCCATGTAGTTCTCGTGGTTGTACTGTAAGTCCTGGGTTGCCGCTTTAAGATTCAGTCCTTACGGATGGTAGACTAGAGCACCCAAAAAGGCCCAATGCTCTAGCCCCCTTCTATCCATGTTGCTAAAAAGCATCATTTTAATATTGATTCCATAATCCATTAGTCAAGATTAACTTTATATAGTTTGGTGATTGGAGACTAAGCAACTACCCATATGCATAAACCCAGGGTGAACAAGGAATACAGGATATCAAAAGTACTAGGTAAAGTCCTTAGGGGTTCATCATATTAGACACATGCATATGAAAGTGATTATAAGATTATCAGGTAACAAGGGAACTCATGTTACAGTTGCCTCAAATAGTGCTCAAACTTGTCCAACTTTCCTTCTGGATCATCCTTGTATAGCTTCTTCTAACGATCGCAACAACCATCTCCAGAATCATAGACAAACCTAGAAGCAGTACACCAATAATTATATATAAAACAAGATATAAAGGTTTTCAAACACGTAGGCTTGTAACTATTATCGTTGAGCGCAAAAACTACCAAAAACAAAGCCACAGTTTAAAAGATACGAGAGATCGATGGTATAGATGGAACATGATTGGAGTTAGATGTACATGGTGAAGTTTGGATTAATAGAAACAAGTTCATTAGAACTGCATAAGTTGGATAGGTACTAGGTTTTGAGCACGGTGTGGTTAGGGAGAGAATAATGTTAGTATTTTGGGAGACATAGAATAGATTATAAAGAAAACAAGGACTGGACAACGATATACATAGGTGGCATGCTTGCAGTGATTATCAATAGGAGGAATATATTTTTCTGAACTTTTGAGAAATATCTTTGGTGTGATTATGCGCAGCTATCTCATGCTTGCTGAGATGGTCAAACATTTGACGGGGAGCGCAATCGCACACCGGTGCACCATGAACCTGCACATCCGCGGACAGCGGGGATTATGATCAAAAGGACCATGGTCATAGATGCTTCCACTGGAAACCCATTTGTGGAGATGTTATGAACTGTTTGTGCAATGTTTTGGCAAAAGGGAATGATGTTTTGACCGCTGGTTGGCAAGGAAATGCGATTGCAACAGAAACAGGGTGGCTGCTGTTTGGACAGCAGGGGTAGAAACCACTATGGAATTGATATCTCCACCATCATGGCCCGAATGGCCACAAAAACTTGCAGAGTCATGTGCAAGGATATGATGGACATGTTGCATAAAGGGTTTGACGGTTACTCTAATGTATTGGCAGGGAACACCAATGCCAATCAGAGTGGCACCGCTGCCAGGACAGCAGGGGCAGCGAGCACAAAAAGGACGATATCTCTTTCATCTTAGATCCTATGGCCATGAAATTTCTCAGAGACGTGTGCAAGTATATAAATGATGTTCTACTCAAAGGATTCATCATAAGTCTTGCTGGATCAGCAGGTAACACCGTTGCCGTCGACAACAGTGCTGCTGGCCGCGAGGACAGAGACACATTTGCAAAGGAAACTTCACCAAAACTGATCAAACATGGACATATGTTGCAAGATTTCAGCAGGGACATGTATACATGATGGGGAGAGGGGAGAGGGCCTCACATCGAGGTTCATGGTTGCCGGGGATGAGCTCAACGTCGTCCAACACCGATGATGGACAGCGAAGCAGCCGACGATCGATGGGATGGGGCTGCTGGTTTGGGAAGGCAACAAGGCACACCGAGGAAGTGCTGTAGAGTTTCCTCGGATTCCACGACATAGAGGATTAGCAAAGATAATATTTCACGATGAAAAATAGAGAACGAGGTTTCATCTTACCGCAGCGAAGATCCTTGGCATCAAGATGGGACGTGCAGCAGCAAGGTCTCCCTGTTTTGATGCAAATGAGCGAGAGGGAGGAAGGGGGCAGCCATGGCTGTGGTTTCTGTCCTCTCCTTCATGTGCAAGAGGGAGGGACGCCCAAGAGAGATCTTTAGGGAGAGGAGAACAGCAGGAATGCAAAAGGCATTGTAGAGAGCAGGGGGGGGGGGGGGTGTTCCATTTATAGGAGAGGAGGAGGGAGGTGAAGGGGAATGCGCATCCTTCCGATTGTGCGTGAGAGAAAGAAGGAAATGTGGCTGGTTGTTATGTGCATGCATGCAATTGAAAGGATAGAGTAAAGGTGCACACATAAGAGGGGTGAGTCAAGGGATTAAGTGCTGCCGTTTTGCATGAGGGAAGGGGGAGGTCGGCACTAGGAGAGGAGAGGGCCCGCATCTTGATAGAATATTGCTGCTGCATGCTTGCAATTGAAGAGAAAGAGATAAATTGATGGAGTAAAGGAGCACTCTTAAGAGAGTTTTGTCTTGGGAGTTAAGAGAGGGAATGAAGAGGTGCATATTTTTGCATGAGAAGGGATTGGCGTGGGCAGTAGGAGGAGGAGATGCATGTCTGCCCTTTTCTCATCCATTTGAGAGGAGGTGGAAACTGATAGAGTAAAAAGGAAATTAAGGGAGACATGGGACCAGGTGATTAAGTGGAGAACTAATGTTGTTATTTTTGCATGGCGCCATGGTGAAGAGAGAAAGAGACTCACGACTGCCATTGCATGCAATTGAGAAGATGGGATAGTTGATGGAGTCAAGGAAATGAAGAGAGGAATTATCTTTGCATGGGAAAGGGAGGGAGGAAGCGTCGGTGTAGCTCAAGAAGCTAACTGGCCATGCATGGTCCATTCCACATGCAGTGAAGAGAAATATTGGTGGTATTAAGGAGGAATTAGATGCTGCAGTTTTTGCATGTGGGGAGCGGATGAGGTGACACTAGGAAGAGAGAGAGCTGCATGTCCACGTGAAAAGCGAAGAGAAAACAGAGGAGGGGTGGTTTGAGCTTGTTCGGTTTGGCCCAAAGCAAGAGGAAGAGAGCAGACTAAGCCTGTTAGCGGAAAAACATACAAGTTGGGCTGCTATTCATGATGGAAAGAGAGTGGGTCAGCATGGGCTTAACCCATATTGAAATTCATTTTCCACACATAAACACAATGCAAAGGCATGAAATGCAACAAAACATTAAATTAGTTACAAAATTTTAGAAACTCACATTTTACCCTATCTGGAATGTCAAAAACTTAACTAAAGTTGGGAAATTTTAGAAAATAGTAAAAATCTTTTGGTTTGCTTTTAGTGTTTTCAAGTCACATCCCAAAATAGGAGTTTTGGGGGTGACACTCACGCACGGGTATGGTGGTTCATCCCATTGTTCCGTGTGGATACAGTTCTACACCTCTGCAGAGTTTGAAAGCCTGAAATCCTTCGGGACAGAACCTTTTGGTTGTTCTTACTTTCTATGCTCATGGTAGTGTTAATGACCAAACTATGATATGATATTTATAAATGATGATCACTTTACTTGCTACTATGAACTTATAGCCATTAAATAATTTAGTTGTGAATCTTGAGCATGTCATTCTTTTAATAAACGCCATTGTTTTTCTGCAAATGTACAAATTCTTAATAACACCCTTTCATCCACTAAATATTTATATGTTGGAATTAATTCCCGCGAGTACGAAATGTACTCACGGTGCTGTTATTAAGTTGTTTTGCAGGTAATTTCGTTTCGGTCGGCTTGAGCCAATGCTTAATTCGCTGCTGCATAGTAGACCTAGGAGTGGGCGAATCCAAGATGTGCTACAAGTTAACTCCGATAAGAATTCGAGTGATATGCCGAAGAGTTGAACTTATAGAGGAAACTTTAAAACTTTGTATACTCATGTTCTGTTATTTTTGTATAAAAAATTCCAGTAAACTACTCCCATTAACTAATACCTTTTTGGTACAATGTTGTGTGTTATGTGTTGGTTTGCCACATGGGGTGTTTTGTGTCACTCGACCGTTAAAAAGATCCTAAAGGCAAGACGCAGGCGGCGCCCGCGCCCCTAGGTCCTCGCACTTACTAAGTCACATTAAAAATACCATAAGCATTTCTAGTGTCGTTGCTAGGGATTATATCTCTAGTAGCGATGCTAAGAAATGTAACACTCGCTCGTTGGCCCCTCAAGCCAGCTACCTTCACCACCAAGAAGCCTCTAGAAGGTGCACCTGGTGGAGGCCGGTCCAAGCTGACAGAGCTTGACACTCAGTGTGTCAGAACAGAGGAGCCGGAAGACACCTAAGGCTTCTTCGGCTCCACGACAACACCAAGGTCCATCCAAGCCGCTACAAGACCTCCCTGGACTCCAGCGCATGTAGACCATAGACTAAACTGCCCAAAACCGTCATGTACCCGACCTACCTCGATATATAAGGAGAGGTCAGGTCCTAGAGGGGGAAGAACAATTTCGAACAGATCAATCCTGTCCTCACCGAACAGCTCGAGCTCTACATCGAGAGCGGAGCCACTCCGAGAGCAGTACCGAGAGCTCCTCCCCCGCTTTGATCGTCTTCCTCCTCTCCAACGAGGGGGGAGACCTCACCAGTGACAAGGCTCAAGGATCAACGAGTGATCCCCCTACTAAATCTCTCTCTTACACTCTGTTGTAACCCCCTATTTTGGTGCTCTTGAATATAAGGATCATTTGCTGCTAGACACAGGGCCTCGATAGCCCGAACCAGGATAAACCGTGCATCCTCTCTGTGTTCTTTGTGTTCTTGAGTCCACCCGAGCTACCGGAGACACACACTCAGTGACACCCGACGAACAACAATGCTTGCCACGGTTTTGACCCCGTGACACCGGTCCTGCTGCTGTCTGGCCAGACGGCTTCGTGAGCCCGACAAACCGACCTAGCTAGTTTGGGAAGCGGCTAGGCCGGTTTCCTTGTTCGAGTCCAAACCACCAAATCGTTGTTTGGACATGTTTTGGCATAGCAAACGTGGAGATTACAATTTGGACTTGTGTACTATTGGGATAAGACCACCCTCTATATATATCAGAGAATAACGATCGATTGAAGGATCTAACACTGAATCGTCTTTTTTACATCTACTAACTAAGTTTTGCCCTTTTCCAACCATCCTGCTGTTCATTGCATATCTCCACGAGATTCATCGGCATTCTAGGTGGCCCTATGGACCCTAGAATAACCCTAGGCGTGCATCTCCCCATCGGGTCCTCTTGGGAGGTGTATGGGCTCTAGATCAGCCCAATCGATCTCTAGATCGGTTTTGTTGATCATTGAGTTATTTGCTGCATGTGATAGGTTAATTGCAACCTAGGACGTGCTAACCCTTGCTGGTTTGTGATCCGGATCTAAATTCGGCGTCAATAGGTACCAACATGCACGCAAGGGTGCGCCTAATCACTAGTTCATCTTAATTCGTACTTGTTCCTTGTTTGCTACACTCATATCCACCTTATTCTACAAGTGTTGAAGTGGAATGAGGTGAAAATTAGTTAACTTTCCGCCGATTGAGATAGATACAAGTATGGCCAAACAAGGCAGTATTGTTGTAGATTTGTGTGAAAAATTAACTAGTTTTCCACCTCAATCCACATCAATCAACAATATAGATTCGGACGGATTAGAAGGCCTCAATACTTTCTAAAACTAGGCAACAATTTTCAAACCAAGTTGAACAATTCAGAAAAAGTGAAGAACAGTTTTTGAAATCATGGTAACTATGTGAACCGAACACTCTACATTCTTTATGAAGCAATCTATGAGAAAAAAATGAATCGCACATTCTTTTAGGCGTAGGGTAGATGACGAAGCGCTTCTAAAATTTGGGCATTACACAGTTTTGTACCAACATATTTCATTTCTAAATTCTGAGATAACAAGCAACTAAGAAATTGTGAATTACTTCATTTCCACGGAACTAAACTATTCTTTCCTCTTGTAATGCAAATATTCTGATAGTGTGTTTTACATGAGGACCCACGTAAAATGGTACAAGTAAAGAATCCTCAAAAAAGAAAAAGCTGAGGAATCCAGAGAGGAAAACAAATTCTGTGCAAACAAACGGTTCACCAATTGCCCACTGGCACCAGATAATCCTTCAAAGCCTTCACCCTCTTCTTGCTCCTTAGTTTCCGAAACGCGCAGATTCAATTTGCCGAATTCTCTCCCTGCTCACACCCATGATGTTACCAATCTCCTGCAGGGTTCTTATCCGATCATCCTCGAGCCCAAATCTCAGAACAATAACTTGCTTCTCGCGTGTGGTGAGAGTATCTAGTGCCTTGTGTACATCCTTCTTCATGGACATTCTGTTGAGCATTTCTTCAGCTGTCTCAGCACTGGGATCAGCTGTGACCTCCTGAAAACCAAAGGCGTGTGTTACCTGAGCTCTATGGTACATAAGAAACACAGAATGCGATACAGGCATAGAATGGTCATACCTGATATGTCATGTCGGTGGAACCAATTTTACTATCAAGGGATACACTATACTTGGGGAGGTTTACTGCTGCCTCAACTCGTTTAATTGGCATACGAGTGTCCAGTGCAATTTCTTCATTGGTGGGTCGTCTTCTAAGCTTACGGCGAAGTCGTTTTGTGCACTCCTTTACACGGTAACTTGCTTCAACCATGTGAGCCTAGTTACCAGAATTAATTAGTGTGATTAACATATAGCATCTGAGATAACTGGTTTTGATAGATATAATATATAGAAAATATTTTCATCCATTGGGAACATAAATCCTAGTTCAACATAACATGATGCATAATGGACACAACAATATTTGAACTTGAAAAAAAAACAAAAGGGCTCATATGACAGTAATATGGAAGAGTTTTGTCAAAAGATGAGGGGAGCAAGACATTATTAACTGTTAAGTCAACATCATCAAAAGATTTTCATATTAATCCTTACCTCACTTTTTTTTTTGGATAAACTTGTAATCACGCACCAAAGAAACAAAAACGAATCACCCTACGATTCACCTGGTGATAATAATCTATTCTTTGAATTTTTCTAAACTACATATGGGTCACTCATGCATGACCAACCGCGATCTACAGTTGGAGACAAAAGAGTTCATCAAAACACTGATATAGGGAAAAGAACAGGATCTGAGGGGTGGGCATACAGGCAAGCGAAATATTTGGGATTGCTCCGAGACAGATTTACGCATTGCTTGCTTGATCCACCAGTGAGAATATGTAGAGAACCTAAAACCTTTTGATGCATCAAATTTTTCAGCTCCCCTTACAAGGCCCTGCATTCCTTCCTGTGATAAAAAACCTAAAAATAAAATGTTGATGCTAAATACGGCACACCAGAAAATATTTTTCCAATAAAAAAGTATTAGGTTGTATTACCTGAATAAGATCATAAAGGTCCATTCCAGGGCCTTCAAACTCTCTGGCAATAGAGATTACAAGTCTCACATTAGATGTTACCATTCTGTTCTTGCAATAAATACCATAATTCAGGCACTTCCGCAAAGTTTTCTCATCAACTCCAGCTGCTGTTGCCCACTGCGAGAAGGTTGGCTGGCCACCATTGTACTCTGTAAGCTCAGCTTGGATCGCCTCAAGCTTCAAAAGATCCTGCACTAGTTCAAGGTACACAATTTCCATCATTAACTCTGCAATACAAGATTGAAGGTACAAAGTTTCCAAAATTAACTCGCAAACTGCAGCCATGGTTTTATGTGTGAGTAGCGGTTTTCCAAACAACAACACCAGATAAAATTTCAGCTTCAGAAATGTGAAGAGCTCACATTCTTTACTAATTGTTTCTGGAACCTTTAAATTCTTATCATAGATTTACAATACAACTGCAAGATCCAAAAGTCCTGGGCCATGCATGTTGAAAAACTAGGAAGAAAAATCTTCTGCACATGAATATTTTTTTTTGGAAAATCACGTATCATGATTCCCTGTCCTCCAAAATTTTGACCTCTTCAGATTAGAAATGGCAAACCAGAAATAAATAAATTACGTGATCAAAACAATTATCATATGCTCTTCTGGATGGTTATAAAGCTTTAACATCAGAATGTTTCTGATCATAGAGCAATCAAACTAGTTTGTCTTATCATACTTCCTAAACTTTCTTGTAAAAATGATGGTTGGGTTATTTCAAAGCATAGGAATGCTTGTGTGTACGAGGGTGCCTCTCCTTCAGTTAACTCAATCCTGCGTGAGCTGAATGATGAGCACAGCCTTTGGTGTTTCGCTGGGGCCAAGAAGTTGCAGAACCTAGGTCTTGTTAGTCGCTGAATTCTCACTCTTGGAAGTAGCAGAATTCTTACTCTCATCGAGAGAGGATGACACTATGAGTTGGGACAATTTTCTGGTTTACTTCTCAATGCCATGCCAACCCAAGGGGTTGGGGTTACATATTTATAGGCTGCTAGCCAGCCAAGCATATGCCAAGATGCTAGTCTAAGATGCTGTCTAGATGCTAGTCTAAGATGCTGTCCTCTAAGATGCTGTCCTCTAGTCTAAGATGCTGTAGATGCTGTCCTAAAAACACAAAAAACAGCCACAAGACCACACAGCCCCACAAAGACCAGCACATGAGACTTATCCATCATTCTCCCCCTAAGTCTTGTGCGTCGTCTTGTGGGAGAGTTGAACCATCCCGGTCCTGGAGCAGAGCTCAAGGAACTTGATCCTCCCAAGGGGCTTGGTGAGCAGGTCCGCAAGCTGGTCCTTGGTGTTGATGTAGCTCGCCTTGATGCTCCCTTCCTCCAAACAGCCTCGGATGAAGTGGTACCTCACCCGGATGTGCTTGCTGCGTTCGTGGAACACGGGGTTCTTTGCCAGGGCCAGAGCGGACTTGCTGTCCACCCTGAGCTCCACCGCTCTAGTGTCTCTGCCGAGGAGATCACCAAGCAGTCGAGCGAGCCAGAGCGCCTGAGTCGAAGCGGTGGAGGCCGCTATGTACTCGGCCTCGCAGCTGGACAGGGCCACCACCTGCTGCTTGACCGACTGCCAGCTAACGAGGCACTTGCCGAGGAAGAAGAGGATCCCGCTCGTGCTCTTGCTGGTGTCAATATCGCCGGCGTGGTCGCTGTGTACCCGACGAAGTGTGCCGCCCTAGGGCACCTCGGGTAGTAGAGGCCGTGGTCGAGAGTCCCCGCAACGTAGCGGATGATCCTCTTCACAGCCTGCTGGTGCTCCGTCGTCGGTCGCTGCATGAACCGACTAACGTAGCCGACGGAGAATGCCAAGTCCGGCCGTGTGTGGGCGAGGTAGCGAAGGCTCCCCACAAGACGCCGGTACTGCGTAGCGTCCACCTCCTCCGTCGTGCTGTCGCGGCTCAGCTTCAGCCTCTCCTCCATCGGAGTGAGAGCTGGGTTGCAGTCGGTGAGCCCAGCTAGCTCAACGACGCGCTTGGCGTAGGCGGTCTGTCGAAGCGTGATCCCAGAGTCATCCTGGTGCACCTCGATTCCCAGGTAGAAGGAGAGAGGCCCCAGGTCACTCATCTGGAAGGTGGCCTTCATCTCTTCCTTGAATGCCGCCACCTCCGCATCCTTGGTGCCGGTGATCACCAAGTCGTCGACGTAGACACCCACCAGCAGGGCATTACCTCCATTGCCCCGTCGGTAGATGGCCGCCTCGTGCGGGCTTTGCTCGAAGCCCATCCCCTTTAGCGTGGAATCCAGCTTGGCATTCCACGCCCTCGGTGCCTGCCGCAAGCCATAGAGGGCCTTGCGCAGGCGGAGCACCTTGCCCTCCTTGCCGGGGATCGCAAATCCCGGCGGCTGGTGCACGTAGACCTCCTCCTTCAAGTCGCCGTTAAGGAACGCCGACTTGACGTCCATGTGATGAACACGCCAGCCCTCCTGGGCAGCTAGCGCAAGGAGGAGTCGCACGGACTCCATCCGTGCCACGGGAGCAAAGGCGTCGTCGAAGTCGACCCCCTCCTGCTGCACGAAACCTCGTGCCACCAAGCGAGCCTTGTGCTTGACGATGGCACCGGCTTCATCCCTCTTCAGCTTGTACACCCACTTAAGGGTGATCGCGCGATGACCACGAGGAAGGTCAGCAAGCTCCCAGGTGCGGTTCTTCTCAACCGCATCCATCTCCAACTGCATCGCGGCGCGCCATGCCGCGTGTCTCTCGGCCTCTGCAAACGACCGAGGCTCGCCGTCGTCACACGCAAGGTGCAACTGCGCCTCCAGGTCGTGAGGCACCGGTCCCGGCACCGGCTGGTCGCCGAGAAGGTTCTCCATCGTACGGTACCGCAACGGCTCGCCGTCGTGGTACGCGTCGACGCGCTCCTCGTCGTGAGAGAGCGGAGTAGCGAGCTCAACCGGGCCGTGCTCGACACGAGCTGGTGGTGGAGTAGACGTGCCCGGAGGTGGTCCTGTCGGTGCTGGAGTGCGTGGCGTTGCCGGCTGTGGTGGAGCCGGCGAAGAACTCATCGCAGCCGAGGTCCTGAGAGAGGGGAGCGGGAGGGGCGCCGGGGTCGGTGGAGGCTCGGGGACTGGGGTAGACGCGCTCGCCGAAGAAGAGCTGCCTACTCCCCCAGCTCCCTCGAAGTGGACGTACTCGACAGTGAAGTCGTCGTACGTCGGAGCCGAGCCATCGTCCACCGCCTTGTCCCACGCCCATCCTCGCCCTTCGTCGAACACAACGTCGCGCGCCGTGCGCACACGCTGTGTCTTCGGGTCGAGGATGCGGTAGGCCTTCGAGCCCTCCGCGTAGCCGATGAACACTCCCGGAGTGCTCCTGTCGTCGAGCTTGCTGATGTGGCCAAGCTCCTTGGCGAACGCGAGGCAGCCGAAGACCCGCAAGTGGGAGACCGCCGGCTTGCGCCCATGCCAAGCCTCGTACGGCGTCCTGCCGTCGAGCGCCTTGGTAGGCGAGCGGTTGAGGATGTAGACGGCCGTCACCACCGCCTCTCCCCAGAAGACAGCCGGCATCCCCCTCTGCTTGAGGAGGGCCCGAGCCATCCCCACAACCGTCTGGTTGCGCCGCTCGACGACGCCGTTCTGCTGCGGGCTGTACGGCGCGGAGTAGTGGCGCTGAATGCCCTCGTCAGCGCAGTACGACGCGAATTCAGCCGCCGTGAATTCGCCGCCGTTGTCGGTGCGCAGCACGCGCAGCTTGCGGCCGCACTCCGCCTCCGCAGCAGCCTGCGCGCGTCTGATGGCGTCCGCAGCCTCTCCCTTGCTGCCGAGGACCATCACCCACATGTAGCGGGAGAGGTCGTCGACGAGCAGCAGGAAGTAGCGTCGTCCTCCCGGTGTGGCCGGTGTCACCGGGCCACACAAGTCCCCGTGCACGAGCTCGAGCCTCTCCTTGGCTCGAAAGCTCGCCCGCTGGGAAAGGGGAGTCGCCTCTGCTTCGTCAACACGCAGACGTCGCAGAGCTGCTCCACATGGTCGAGGCACGGCAGGCCTCGCACCATCTCCGTGGCACTGAGCCGCTTCAGGGCCTCAAAGTGAAGGTGCCCGAAACGCTCGTGCCACTGCCACGCCTCGTCGTCCCGACGAGCAGCGAGACAGAGGGGTTGTGCCACCTGCACGTTAAGGACGTAGAGTCGATTTGCGCTTCTGGATACCTTGGCAAGAAGGCGACGACGACGATCCCAAATCCTCATGACTCCGTCCTCAACCACCACGCGCGAACCGTTCTCATCCAGCTGTCCCAAGCTGATGATGGAGTTCCTCAACGCGGGGATGTAGTAGACTCCGGTGAGCAGCCTGTGCTCACCAGACACGGCGGTGAAGATGATGGAGCCGACGCCCTTGATCTCCACGCCGGAGGCATCCCCAAACTTGACGGAGCCTCGGACGCTAGAGTCAAGCTCGGTGAAGAACTCCCGTCGACCGGTCATGTGATGGGTGGCGCCGGTGTCGAGGCACCACCCGTCAGTCTTGTCGTTGCCGGAGCTGTCGCCGAGGAGGGCGTGTGCTTTTGGCTCGTCAAGGTGGAGGAGAGCCGCTGCGGCCGGTGCCGCTGGAGGTAGCTCGATGCTGGCATGTGCCATGAACAGAGCCGGCTCCTCCTCCGCCTGTGCGACGTGGGCCTGGCCGCGTCGTGGCTGTCGACAGTCCTTGGCCCAATGGCCAAGCTGGCCGCAGTTGCGGCAGGCGTCGTCTCGTGCCGGCTTGTGCCTGCGCGGCCCGCCCTGGGCGCCTCCGCGGGCATCACCCTCGGCACGTCCTCGCGCCCCGGCCTGGGCGTCTCTGCGCGCCTTGCGTGGCTTGCCACGCTTGCGGCCGCCTGTCGCGGAAGAAGGCTCCCCCTTCCTCCGGTCACCTTGGCTGGCAAGCCACTGCTCCCGAGTGAGAAGGAGCTTCCCGCCAGTGGTGATGGGCCCCGAGAGGGACTGTGGCTCATCGCTGTCGACGACCTTGAGGCGACCTATCGCCTCCTCGATCGACATCGTGGAGAGATCCAGCAGGACTCGATCGAGCGAGCCATCTGCTTGTACTTCTCGGGGACGCAGCGGAAGAGCTTTTCGACAGCTCTCTCCTCGCCGTAGGTGTTCGCCGAACTGCACCATCTTCTGCAACAGAGTGTTGAGACGGAGAGCAAAGTCATCAACGTCCTCACCTGGCTTGAAGGCCAGGTTCTCCCACTCCTTGCGAAGTGCCTGCAGTGTGGACTTGCGGGCGCGGTCGCTGCCGATGCGTGCCGCAGCGATGGCGTCCCAAGCCTCCTTGGCAGTCCGCTTGTTGGGTAAGCGAGTGCATCCGCGCCTGTCTGGGCTGCCGCCACGCTCGTGGGCGTGCGCGGCTGCCCACTGCGCCGCCCGCGCTGCCTCCCTCTCTAGCAGCTCGAGGTCCACGTCGGCAGTGTCGTCAGCGGAAATGGAGCTGCGATGCTGCCGCGCAGAGCCTCGACCTCCGCTGTCGCCGCACGCGCTGCATTCGCCGCCTCCGCTTTGGCTGCTGCAAGCCTCGACGCCCTTGCCGCCGCTGCAGCGGTCTCTGCCGCTGCTCGCTCGCGTTCCTCTGCCGCAGCAAGTTTGGCCTCCTGCCGACGTCGCGTGCTCGAGACGACCGAGCGCTGAGACTGCCCTGCGGACATGACACGCTACCGGAGGGCTGCTGCATGGGGAGAGGGCTGCTTCAGACGAGCTGCTGCTCGTCTGCGCGGGGGAGGAGTGAGCAGGAGCGGCCGGAGCTGCTGCTCGCAGCTGGGGCTGTTGTGTGGCTGGGAGAGGAGATGAGCAGGAGATGCTCAGGCTATAGGATAATACGGCTCTGATACCACTTGTTAGTCGCTGAATTCTCACTCTTGGAAGTAGCAGAATTCTTACTCTCATCGAGAGAGGATGACACTAGGAGTTGGAACAATTTTCTGGTTTACTTCTCAATGTCATGCCAACCCAAGGGGTTGGGGATACATATTTATAGGCTGCTAGCCAGCCAAGATGCTAGTCTAAGATGCTGTCCTCTAGATGCTAGTCTAAGATGCTGTCCTAAAAACACAAAGACCACAACAGCCCCACAAAGACTATAACAGCTAGACTTATCCATCAGGTCTTAGAGCACAATTTGAGTTAGCTTTGGTCTTGGCCGGTCATGCTGTTTTTTCCTTTCCTTTAGACTAGTGCCAGTGTGATGTAAATCCCCCCTCATACCTGATCCCCGTATGAGGGGTTGATATATAGGATCGTTTTTTCTCTCTAATACAAAGAAGCGTAGCTCTCCTGCATTTTCGGGAAAAAAAAATGATGGTTTGGTTCTGCGCAGTCAAACTACTTAAATTTTGGCCATTGGTTTTTAATATTGAGATTGAGCATTTGTATAATGTTAGTAAATTTGTCATTAGAAGTACATTGAGAATACTAGGTTTTTCTACATAACACAGATATTAATGGTAGAATAGCATTGGAGTGTATCTATGTCCAAATGGAACCTTTTTGTGGCAGGAAAGAGCAATGTAGTGGCTGACCCAATGGCAGATTTCGAAATTACGTCAGGGCTTCAATTAATGTACAATCATATACAGAGTCCAGAAAGTCTTTAGATCCTATACTTGATCAAATACAAAGACGAAGCTCTTTGTCCTTGAGAAGATGAACATCTATCATTATTGATTGAATTTTTGACAAGGTTACAGAGAACACTTATCGAAGAGAAACAGAGCTAGGGGAAAACAGAGTTAAGAGAGCGGCAGCCAGGGGAGGAACCCAGGCGACGCCCAACACTAAAGGCAGGAGGCTGCCAGCAAGCAGTAAATACAGCAGTTAAATATGGAGTTGAAGTTGCTAACACCTACCCCCCACCCCCCCGGCAGTCGAAACATTGGCAGCACGAACGTTGAGGCTGGACCGAAACTCCCTAAAGACTCAGGCCGGGAGCGAATGTAATCAGTCAAACAGTGGGTGTGGTGTGAGTTGTAAAGGGTTCTTGACCCTTCTTTCTTCTTAATATAATGAAGGGCAGCTCTCCTGCGGTTTTGAAGAAAAAAACTAAGGCCGGGAGCCCTTTGGTGAAGATGTCGGCGAATTGGGAGGTGGTCAGGACGTGAAGAACATGAACAGCACCCATGAGGCAATGAAGTTCGCGGATGTTTGAACTGAGTTGCTGGAGAGGTAAACAGCACTAACATCACCACAGTAGACAAGAGTGCTGCGAGGGAGCGGTGGGTGAAGTTCCTGGAGAAGTTGACGCAACCAGCATGCTTCGGCAATACAATTTGCTACAGCCCGATATTCAGATTGAGCACTAGAGCGTGAAACAGTGGACTGCCTTTCGGATGACCAGGAGACAAGATTGTCGCCAAGGAAGACAGCATAGTCAGAGATAGATTTACGGGTGTCAAGACAACCAGACCAATCAGAATCAGTGTAGACTGAGCTCAGAGGCAACAGTTGGCTAAAGAAGCCCATGGGAGATGGTGCCCTGGAGGTAGCGTAGAATGCGCTTCACAGCAGACAGGTGGGGGCTCCCGGGGGGCATGCATATGTAAGCAGACTTGTTGAACAGCCTAGGCAATGTCAGGCCTAGTGAAAGTGAGGTACTGAAAGGCCCCAACAAGGCTGCAATAGTGTGTAGGATCTATGACCAGAGCTCCATCAGTCTCAGATAGCTTGGCTTGAGTGTCAACAGAGTGCTGCAAGGTTTGCAGTCGACCATGCCAGCCTGCTGAATGATATCCAGGGTATACTGCTTCTGGGCTAACCTCTCAACAGTTGTGCCCAAGAAATGGTGCAGACGACCAAGATCTTTCATGGAAAATTCTTGCTGCAAGGCAGAGAGATGCTTCGGCGAAGGAGGGAATCACTTGAGCGCTGTAAGCACCATGTTATCCACATACAGTAGCAGGTAAACAGTTTCAGAGCTGCGGTGATAGATAAACAGTGAAGTATCAGAGCTGGTTTCAGTGAATCAAAGCTTGAGAAGGTATGCAGCAAAACAACTGTACCATGCTCGAGGAGCCTGTTTGGGCGTAGAGGCATGGGCGGAGCCACGCGAGGGCCATAGGGGGCTGCGGTCCCCCTTGGTCAATGGAGTTTTCTTAAGAGCAAAACGTGAGCAGCTGCGGCGTATGTTATTAAGTGCAATACGCTCGAGTGAATTCTTCGTCTGGTGCTATCCAGCACATCTTGCCGAACTCAGCACACGGTGCTTCGATTAAAAAATTGGCTTGCACTGCTATAGATGCGCCTGAAGTCTTTGAATCTCTCTCTCTCTCTCTCTCTCTCTCTCTCTCTCTCTCTCTCTCTCTCTCTCTCTCTCTCTCTTCTCTCTAATTCCTTGGTCTACATGTAGGAAGGAGAAAAGTGACTTTTCTCTCTCTCTCTCTCTCTCTCTCTCTCTCTCTCTCCCTGGTTAATTCACCTTGGTCTACATGTAGGAAGGAGAAAAGTGACTTTTATTTGTTACTAATGCTTGATACTTGATAGACTACATGCTAGCTTGGTGCAATATGTTGGACTGAAATTTACTAAGATATATAGCCTCTTTGATGTGGACTGTGGCTAGCAATACCTTCTATTCTAAATGCTGCAACTGCTATTAGGCAATATAGATTTTTTTAGCTCCCATGACAGTTGGCTACTGCTGCCTACAACAATTGCTATACTACATAAAGACAAATATGTTTCGCAAGCATTTCTCTTCTTAAAGCATTGGCTGGCATTGTATGAATGATGTTGGAGCTCATCCACGATGTCATCAAACGAGTCTTACATATGCACAAGCACTTCATCTCATTTTTCATCTTACTTGCTGGCTTCTCTTGTTTAGGGAGCAAGCGCAAGCTGGAAGGTAGTAGCATCTAGCTAGGTGTGGCATGAGCTTATGGAATTGGCCCCCTCTTGATTTTAGCTCAGGCTCCGCCACTGCGTAGAGGGACTGTTGAGGCGGCAAACATGATTGGGTAGACCAGAATCAACAAAACTAGTGGGCTGGCAACAATAGACTGTCTCTGTTAAGGTCCCGTTATGAAATGTGTTCTTGACATCCAGTTGATGAACAGGCCGCTAAGAGAGAGCTAGGGTGAGAACTGTCCAAACTATAGCAGGTTTGACCATATATTAAGGTCCACAATATTAGAGATATGTAGTCTAACACATGTATATCATGTTACTTGGACTCCAAGATGTACTTGACTATATATATGAAAGGGTGAGGTGTTTCCTATAGACACGTGAACACTGTGTGAAACCACGAAGAACAGCGAGCTTTATAGCGATCCAAAGAGCCATCAACATGAAATTTGTGACGAAAAATCCACTTCCCGGTCAACACATTAGCACGTGGAGGTTGTGGAACAAGATCCCAGTTGTGATTGGCCTAGAGAGCAGCAAATTCAACCTCCATAGCAGCCCGCCAGTTAGGATCGGCGAGAGCACTCCGATAAGTCCTTGAAATGGGAGAAAGAGACTCGGCATGGTATACCAGCTGTCAAAAGCCAACCTTTCTTGGGTGGCCATTGGATGACGATTGACCACCAGAGAAACAGGAACAGGAACGGGCAAAGCAGGAGGCACAGAGCTTAGTGAGGATTGTGCATGAACAGACAGTGGCGACAAGTATAAACCTAGGTAATACACCATGCTGGGGGTATGTACAGCCCCAAGCCAGTCGAGGATGATGCTCTGAGCACATCCGGAGCCAAGAGAGGAAAAGCAGGCGACAACACCAATCTGCTGGTGCAGGAGAGGACCTGGCGCCAACACCAGAGCCCACGGGAGCTGTCGGCTGGGCTACTGCAGGTGGAGCAGGAGCAGTGGTCGGTGAGGTAGGGGTCACAACAGCAGCTGGTAGCGTGGTAGTTGCCACAGCAGCAGCCGGTGACATGGTAGGAGGCACAGCAGCAGTCCGCTGGGCTGCTGGAAGGGTGGCAGCAGTGAGCACTGTGAGGAGTACTGCAGGAGAGAAACCAGCAAGTGGCCAAGAACGGGCACCTGAGGCTCAGACTCAAGTAAAAAATCAAACTCATTAGCGGGAGGAGGGGATGGTGTCTTGGCAAAGGGAAAGGAAGATTCATCCAAGATGACATGGCGAGAAACAATGATTCTATTTGAGGATAGATCAAGACACCAGAAACCTTTGTGAATGGAGGAATAACCAAGAAAGACACAGAGTGGAGCGAGGGCTAAGTTTATGTGGAGCAGTGGCAGATAGGTTTGGGGTAACAAGCACAACCAAACACACGGAGATGATAGTAGGTAGGGTGTTGGCCAAAGAGAGCATGCTGAGGAGTAATAGATGCAAGAGTTTTAGTGGGGAGACGGTTTAATAAGTAGGTAGCAGGGTCAACCCAGTAAGAAGCCGGAAGGGAAGTCTGAAAGAGGTGAGAGCGCACAATGTTGTTAGTGGAACGTATGATGCGCTTGGCATTGCCTTTCTGTGGGGAGATAGGGAGCACCATGCTTGAGGAAGGATCGAGAGGAAGAATTGTCGAACTCACGTCCATTATCACACTAAACACTCTTAATGGCGCAGCAAAATTGAGTGGTCTCGTGAGTGAAGAAATATGCCAAAACAGGCGTAAGGGAAACGTCCAGAGATAGTGGGAGCAATCATCAAGAATGACAAGACAGTATTTGTAGCCAAAAAACACTCGCAACTGGGGAGGTCCACAAATCACAATGAATTAAGTCAAAGTTCTTGAGAGCTCGAGACGTAGAAGTAGCAAAAGGTAGCCAAATGTGACGGCCCAATTGGCAAGCATGACAGAGAGTTTCACTAGTAGTAGAATGTTAAGTAATTGCAGAACTACTAGAGAGCTTAGAGCAAGCGTCATGTCCAGGATGGCCGAGACGCCCATGCCACAATGTAGTGTGGGCAGCAGCAACAAGGGCATAAGAGGATGAAGTAGGCGCCGAAGGATGCAGGGTGTAGAGGTCCGGAGCTATTGCACCTGACGATCATGTTCCTGGAACGAAGATCCTTTATAGAGAGACCAAAGGGGTCAAATTCAATAGAGCAATGATTGTCAGTGGTGAATGACAAACAAAGATGAGACTTAAACAATGTTAGGAACAATGTGACGACGGGCGCAACAATCACCGGCGACACGGGACCCCAAATTCCACCATGAAACCTACCTATATCGAGTGTTTCGATGACAATGAATATCTATCTTTATTGATTGAAACTTTGACAACTTTACAGAGAACACTTATAGAAGAGAAACAGAGCTAGGGGAAAACAGAGTTAAGAGGGCAGCAGCCAGGGGAGGAACCCAGGCGACAGCCAACACTAAAGGCAGTACACACTGGGATGGTTCCCAGGAGGCTGCCAGCAAGCAGAAAATACAGCAGTAAAACATGGAGTTGAAGATGAATAGGAAGCATTGCTAACAGTCTTGAGACTTTTTCTTTTTCATACACAGTTGTTCAGTTGTCTAGGTATTTAATGGAACACAATAAAATCTGTCAAGCTAACTTCTCAGCTGAGAAGATTCACTAGTACACAGATAATTAAAAGATAGTCTCGAGTTGTAATAATATAGTCTTACCTGAATACCTTCTGAGAACTCAACCTCTTCCTTGGCTGTAAGAAGTCTCCTGCCAGTCATCTTCCACAAGGAACCTAA
Organism: Miscanthus floridulus; assembly: GCF_019320115.1. Classification (NCBI taxonomy): domain Eukaryota; kingdom Viridiplantae; phylum Streptophyta; class Magnoliopsida; order Poales; family Poaceae; genus Miscanthus; species Miscanthus floridulus. The sequence goes on along the minus strand of NC_089588.1, from coordinate 66,902,136 downwards.
AGGATTCATACTAGATGAGGAACCCTTGGACCGCTTCTTCTTTGAGGATGATGCAGCCTTTTGTGAAGCACGGAGAGTTGTGCTAGCCTTTATTGCTGCTCTAGTTCTCCTAGCTCTCCTCTCAGATTGACGAGCAGATTTCACAGCTATGTTCTCAGTGTACTGTGCATAAGCATCTAATTCATCTTCAGAAGCCATGATACCATAAGACTCCAAATCCTCCATCAAAGGATTATTAGCATACATGTCAGGACTGCTCGATTGCATCTCTGTGCGAAGGATTTCATTTGCCAAGTAGTTGTCCACACCCTTTTTTTGTCTAATTATAGGCTGATGGTTGTTTTTTTGTACCATCTGAACAACTTCTTGCGCAGCTTCAGCAGCTGCTCTGGCAAGAGCAACTGCCTCTGCGGCTGCGGCTTCTACTACCGCCTCTTCATTTAGAAGTGCTTCTGATGCCAGAGTTGCCTCAAAGTTTCTCTGACATACATTACAAAGTAAAAGTGAACAAATATTGTGATGTTCTACATTCTACTATACTGTTAAGGAATTTCTCACACTACAGGCAATGCTGGAAAGGCAGCAGCCTTCAACAAGAAAAGAAAAGGGCTTAGAAGCCTATAAAGGAACATGATTGTGTTTGCCTTATATAATGACTCAATTTCATCCTTCCTTCTAGAAGCTTAAAACTCCTGCTTCATTTCTTTTTCTTCCAACACTGCTAGAGAAATACTCAATTCAAGGAAGCAGAACTGAAATTACCAATAATTGTCCCCACAGATCAAAATTAGTCCTGCTGATTTGATATAAAATGTTCGTCTTCCAAGTAGGAAATCAGTAACAGACATGAACTGAAACTCGTACAACGTCACTTCTTATTCAATGTTCCTACATTTTTAACAGTGGGATTTAGCACTTGCTATGCTAGATTTTGCAATAAATAGCCTGCAGCTACAGTTACTAGCCGCTCCAATCAGTTGGCCCTGAACTCATTTTGTTCTAGGAAAAGCACCTCATGGTCATGGGTTCGTGGCATTGTTTGAGAGTGATTAATGTACTCTTATTTGTTGATCATCAACGCATCCAACAAAGGAGTGGACTAAGTCTCCCAATTTGTCACATGTTAAACTAAACACAGCACCAAAAGCGGGCAAAGACAGTACAGCATATGTAATTCGGAAGACAATCCAGCAAAAACAGAGCAGTGCGGGCCACCTGAATCGCCGGAGCCGCGTAAGCGAGCCTCAGCTGCGCCGCGCTGCCGTTGGTGCGGTCCTGGACGACAACGGCGGAGGTGACGGCGCAGTGGACGCGGAGCGCGGAGCACCTGGAGTAGGACGAGGAGGAGGAAGGCACGTGGGCGGCGGCAGACGGCGCCCACATGAACTGCGGTGCCAGGCACGCCATCGAGGAGCCAGGGCTGGCTGCTTGGCTCGTCTCACCGGAGTGCCGTCTCCATTGCTGCCGGGAGGAAAGAGAGGTGTATAGGTGGAGGGACGGGACGGTGGGTATGGAATTCAGGTTTGTTTTAGTCTGGATAAGGGGAGCTCAGTCAGACAGAACTCAGGCCTGCTCAGCCGCGACCCGGACTGAGAGTTAGTGGGCTGAATGCTGGGCCGGGCCATGCTAGAAAAAAAAACACCCTTCCAATCCGTCGACACCAAATTCCATTTGAGATCCGACCAACAAGTCCAGCGTGGTCCCTCCACGGTCCCCTCCTCCTTACTAATCCAACTAGCGATCCGTGCCCGCACCTAGTGAACCACTCCCAATTCCATTTGGACAGACGTTCACCTGTTTTGAATCAGGCGAACGATCTGACCAACAAGTCCAGCGCAGTCCCTCCGCGGTCCCCTCCTCCTTGCTAGTCCAGCGAGTGATCCGCGCCCACACCTAGGGCATGTTTGATAAGGTGGCTGAGGCTGGCTCGGCCCTGTCTATAGTGGTGCAAGTGCTCGTTTGGTTTCCCTGTCCGACTGGATCCAATGAAGATCTTGTTTGATTCCCATGTGGGAGCCCGGTTGAGGACCAACTAACACCAACTACTAACTTGAGATGACATTTGGTGTGGGGCAATGTCAACCCGGCCCAAATGGAGGAAGCAGAATGGAAATAGATCAAAGCAATGAGCACAACTTCATTCCAATTTGTAATGGAGTTCCATTACAATAACAGTACTTAAGGTAAATTAAGTATATTACTAATAGGCCTAAGACATCATAAATACATCATTTGCAACCATAGTCGGCTTCAAGTTAGAAGCACAAAACAGAGAGCAGGAACCACCATCTCAAGTTTGCAAAGGAAATGAATAGATTGGCACAGGTTTGAGATTAAGGATTACAAAAACCAACATCACATGGAGCCAGCTAATTAACCTTACAATTGTGTCATCATCATCCTACGAACTGCACTTACATTGGCTGCACAACGACAGCTTGAACCGAAGACCAAAGACCAGCATCAAAAGAGTGACATGTAACACCCTAAAATTAGCAATATTTTAAAATAGGAGAATTTGATTTATTATGTATTTTTGTGAGCATTTGAATTTAGAAAAATAATAATTTTGTTAAAAATAAAATCAAATATTGGCTTACAATCATATGTGTGCATTCATGCTGCTGCATAATAAATTTTGAGTGGTGTGATTTGAAATCAAACTTTAAATTGTTTTGAATTTGCATTTTAAGATTTGCTTTGAAAAAAATAGAAAAGGAAAAAAAATGAATTTCCCTCCCTCCTTTCTCCTTTCCCTGCTTTCGGCCCAGTCGGCTTGCCTCTCTTTTCCCGCTCGCCCCGTTCCCATCCCGCGTGCCCCGCTTCCCGCGCGGCCTTGCTTCCGCGCGCCGGCCCATCTCCCGCGCCCCGCTCCTTCCGCACGGCCTAGCTTCGCCCCGGCCCAGGTCTGTGCCGCGCCCACGTGTTCTCCTCTCCTCCCTCTCGCTGACCGTGTTGGCCCACCTGGCAGCCGTCTTCTTCCTTCGGATCAAGTCCGAGCCAGACTCTACCGCGCCGCCGTGTCCGACTTTACTACACCGTCGTCGTTGCCGTGTCGCCCAAGTCGTCCCCGTCTCATAAAAACCGGATGCCCCATGCCCGTGCCTCCCTATCCAAACCCCAGAGCCAGCGCCGCCCCTTCTCGAGCCCAAGGCAACCAACCCTAGCACCGCCGCGAGCTTGGAGAGCCGTCGCCATTTCGCCGAGCGCTGTGCCGCCCTCCGTTTCTCCCCGCTTGTTTTTTCGGTTCCGGTGAGTTCCCCACCCTCGCCTCTCTCTCCTAGGCCTCTCCGTTCAGAAAACCGTGCACCGTAGGCTCCTACCCAACATCTCCGGCGAGCTCATCGCCGTTCTGGCCATGGCGCCGTCACGCCCGTCCTGTTCGGCCGGCCGCCGTTGCCTCTCACCCGCCCGATCGAATCCTGGCCGTCCAAATCTAATCCAGTGGCCTATCGAAGGATACCCCTTCGCTGTGAGATTTGCAAGAACCCCCTTATAATTATTTGAGTCTTAACCCGTGGTCCATAGTGCCTTCCTAGATTTCGTTTTTTTTCTTTTGAAAGCGTACTTTGGTTCGGTTAGATCTAAAATACGTTTTCACTTATTTATAGTTTTGCCACTAATCTTGTTTTAGCCATAAAATCTCCGTTTTAACTCCGATTTGATCCGTTCAAGTTGTGTTAGGTTCATAATTCCATAATCTACATGTTCATACTACTTTTATGTAGGTTTTCAACATTTAAAATTCGAGGTTAGATTTAATCTATTATTTTACTAAAGAAAATCTTGTTTAATTCATAACTTCTTCGTTTTAGCTCCGATTTTTGTGATCTTCGCGTCTGTGTGTTCGTAGTGAGACGTAGATTCGTTTTTCAAACTTTTCATCTTAATTTTATGCTGTTGGTGTACTGTTCTAATCTATAGCTTTTGTTTGCTATGCATGATTCCTTCTAGATGCTTGTATGTTGCTGTGATTATCGGGTATAGACGGTGAACAATTCGTGGGAGATCAAGGGTACTACTTTGACGAGCAGGATCAGTAGGAGTACTTTGCTCAAGGCAAGTATAGCATGGGATCATCCTTGTTTCTTATTTACTTTAATACATTAAATTCATGTTGCATGAGTCACCTTGATAGGGATTCCCTAGAATTGAACTTTTACACTGTCACCTACGGGATATGCATTGGGTAGCTTTGCTAGTGCTCAATTAAACCATGATCTTGTAACTTGACTAGTGATATATGCAATAAACATTAAAATATGACTTTTTAGCAACTTGAAAACAGGGGGTTGGAGTGTTTAGCTACTTTCTAAATGCTTCAGATTCCTCTCCCTAAGGACTTATCTATAAGTGATCATCCGGGACTTACAGTACAGCTATGAGGGCTACATGGCTCTGGCTTTAGCTCAGTATGAGGACCTTTTCTAGCTTGTTAGAGGTTACCTTTATGGCGCAAGAGTGGTGTGTTTTGAGTTGGATATAGTGCAGCCTCTGTCCGCCAGTGTATAGGCTGCGCGTCATTGTGCCTGTCGGAAGGGGAGCCCTATATTCGTAGGCCACAGAAACCTAGCGGCCCTAACTTGTTAGACAAATCTTTGAAAGGCTTCATAGTGCCCCCTGCCTACTCACCTTGGAATTGTTTTGGGAGTAATTAACCCGAGCATATGGGTATCACGACTCACAGTGAAAGTGTACAACCTCTGCAGAGTATAAAACTGGTATATCAGCCGTGCTCACGGTCATGAGCGGCCTTGAAACCCTTATGGAATAGAAGAACACTAAGAATTATCTATTTATGCTAGTCATTATTCATGTTTACATTGATCATGTGTTTTGCATTGGGAATTGAAACAACTTGTTGCTGCTCTTAAGCTAAAATTGTGACAACTAAAAGCTGAATGCCGTTAAACCTGTGTCAAGCCTTTTAAGCCTCATGAACCCCATGTTACACTTGTTGAGTACGACATGTACTTACGCTTGTTTATTTTCATTATTTGGGTAAAAATCTCGGATGGGTAACAGATGACTATGGTAACGATGATTTCCCTGAGAATTACTAGTCTTGTGGTCAACCAGTTAACGTCCCTGTGATGTGGAGCTTCCGCGAGAGATCTTTTCTTACTTCCGCTATATTTATGTGAAGACTCTGTCTTATTCATGATGTAATAAACACTTGTGATGATACTATTCATAATTTGTCGGCTTATGTGTGTGACTGATCTCTGAGCGCATATAAGATTTTGCATCCTATTTTATCCTTAAAATCGGGTGTGACAGATTGGTATCAGAGTGTGTTGACTTTATGACGCAAGCCTAGTTAGCAATGGTCGTTTTAGCTTCTTTTGCTTCACTCATTTCATGCTTTCCATCTCACTCTTGTTATTTGCTAAAGTTTTATGCTTCTTTTGTCTTACTCTATTATGAAAATTATTGCTTCTAATCTAACTAAATCTAATTCTATAGATGTCTCATGCCAGTAAGACTGCCTGCATCAGCATCGGAGGTTACTACCCGCCTCGTGGTTTGTCCATGGAGCCTGAGGAGAAGGAACCCTAGGAACAAGAATTTGATTCGCCAACACCTATACCTACGCCTGAGCTAGTCCAGGAGGAACCTGAAGAAGTCGAGGTCGTCTTACTGTCCAACGATGATGATGAGGAAGACGCCGTTGAAGAGGATGAGCCGATCCCGCCCCTAGGATGGATGACAAAGTTCTAGTATAAGCCAGGGTGTGAATCCTCCATTTCACACCATCGACTCATGGGGATTCTTTAGACCTACTACGGTGATTGGGATGCAGCTGTGGAGTACATCTGCAATGAACATATGCATCCTCTGGAGGACACCTATTGGAAGACTAGGGTGTGCATCTCCATCAAGGACGAACACAAAGGCGCATACCTGTTGGACTCAAACTATGCGCATCATGCTCACTGTGCCACCATGGAGGATACCATAGAAGATGCTGCCACTGCAACTTGCATAGGTCTCCGTGGTCGTCAATTTGAGGATATGAAGGAGGACCAATATCGATTCCTCCCTCACCAACACCTAGAATTGGGATGTTCAATGATGGACCCTTAGGGCATGGATCCAACTACCCAAGTGATGGTACACTTTGGCTATGAGTCCGTAGCAAAGATTCACCGATTGGAGGATCAGTTGAAAGAACAGTAGAAAACCATTAAGAGACACCAATAGGTGATAGATGAGCAAAGGGTGTGCCTCAACCTACCAAAGATGTATGAGGAGCTTCCCCATAAACCTCGCCCATAGATGTTGGAGTCCCTTTTTATGTAATAAAATGATAGTAGAACGAGTCAAGTTGAGTCTAGTCGAGTCTATTAGTGCGGTGTGAACATTGGTGTGCCTAGTTGATTTGTTATTATGTTTATTGTGAGTTGGATCTTTGTAATGAGTGCTGGAACTTTGTGGGCCTGTCCGCAAGTTTCATAGTTAAGAATATTAAAGTTTAGGTCAATAAAAAAATAGTTGGGTTTGGTATATCTTGTTCTCTCGGAATTTGTTTTTCGGAGCAGCCTGCACTTATGTCAATGCCAATTAAAATCTACATGACCAAAAACTATGAACTTTTTATGGGAATAACTAGACTTAAGTACCTTTCCAATGCCTCTAGAATCACCCCTATATCTCATCTGGTTTGTGAGATATCACTGTTTCAAGATAAAGTTTCTACGCAGTCTGGAATCTGGAACAGTTTCGAATGTGTCATGTTTTTTAGTAACCTAATGATAGAATCTGAGAATGTGGTCTGAATAAAAGTTGTAGATAATTTCTTAAGATTTCCAACCATATAAAGTACGTCTCATTTGGATCTCTGTAACTCGAGATATGACTGTTTTACCAAGTTGCTGATGTTGGAACTCGTCCAAAAAAATTTCAGAATGTATTCTAACTTGAAAATCTCTAAAATTTGAATATTTGTGTTGGATGGCAGATGTCTGAAAGAGGAAGAGGCCAAGGCCGTGGAGGTGTTCCCCCACATCCACCACCACCACCGCCACCGACAATTAAGCAACTTTTGGTAGTGCAGACACAGCTTATGCAAGCGTTGGTGCAGAATCAGCAGAACCATCCAATTGGTGGAGCACCGCGTGACAAGCTTGGTGAATTCTTGAAGGGCCATCCCCCGATGTTTTCTCATGCCACTGATCCACTGGAAGCAGATGATTGGCTTCGCGCAATGGAAAAATAGCTCAACATAGCGCAGTACGATGATCAGCAGAAAGTGTTGTACGCTTCAGGACAGCTCCAGGGAGAAGCTCAAGACTGGTGGGAGTCATTTGAGTATGGATGTCCCGCTAATGCTCCTCCTATCACCTAGCAGGAGTTTAGAGAGAATTTTAGGTCCTACCACATACCTAAAAGATTGATATAGCTCAAGCAGGAGGAATTCAGAGCTCTGAAGTAGGGATCCATGTCCGCTGTTGAGTATCGTGACAAGTTTGCTTAGTTGTCACGTTATGCTCCGAATGAGGTGGTTCATGATGCCAATAAGCAACGCTATTTTCTCAAGGGTCTATATGATGGTCTGTAGCTCTAGCTTATGTCCAATACATACCCCAACTTTTAGACGCTGGTGAATTGCGCCATTGTTATTACAATAAAGCGCAAATAGATGGAGGCCAAGAAGAGGAGGCTTCAGGGACAGGCCTCTAGAAGTAATACCCGTCCACGTACCAATCCTTAGCAAGGCTTCCCGCTGTAAGGAAAATGGACCTTAGGCCCATTTACTTTAGATTTTTATGTTTGATGACCAACATAACCAAATTGGACTAATAAATTTGCAAGTGATTGTTTTGTAGTTCAATAGAGTGCAAGACGTGACTTGGACGAAGGCGACATGATGATCCGATGATCAACACCATAAGCAAGACCCTAGGAGCACAAGAGAAGACCTAAGATATCAAGCAAAGTCCAAGCACAAAGATAGGAACCAAGCCGTACGCAAGATCGTGAAGAAACGAGCTCACAGAGGTGATCGGACGCTAGCGGAAAGTGACCAGACGCTCTGATCAAGAGGCTCGGCAACAGGCGTCAGCAGCAGTGACTGGACGCTGGACTGGACACCAGCGGCAAATTGACCAGACACAGAACTGCAGCGTCCGACCGAGTATAGAAAGGTTCTAGAGCGGTGAAATTGCGACCGGACGTGTCCGGTGGCATGTGACCAGATGCTGGCAGCGTCCGATCGGTGGATCGCGGCTCCAACGGTCAGGACGACCGGACATGTCTGGTCAGGACGTGATCAGCGTCCGGTCAGTAACAGAAAAGTGGGATTTTGACCCCAACGGCTACTTTCTCAGTGGGGCTTATAAATAGACCCCAACCGGCCAAATGAAGAGTGTGGAGCTGAGGAAACATATCAAGGGTGTTGATACACCATTTTAGTGATCTCCACTTGCATAGTGCTTAGTGTTTCATTAGGTGATTAGCATAGGTGCTTTGCGAAGTGCTTAGGTTGATTAGACCACCGCTTATGCGCTTGCTCTAGGTTTAGGCCTAGTGTTTAGCGAGGTTTGCATACCTCGTACCACTCGGTGCTTGCAAGCACCATTGTTGTGCATTGGAGGGGCTTGTAGTCTTACGAGATCACACCAACCGCTTTTGGGGTGTGGCCGCCACCGTGTACCAGAAGGGAACAAGGCCCGCGGCGTTTCAGCCGGAAGCTTGATAGTGAAGACGGCGGGGAGCATCCAAGAGAGGCTTGTCGGAAGGCACGTCGGAGACTCACTTGCGCGTGGGGAAGGCCCAAGGCTATCCACGGAGTTACCCGACTAGGAGCTTGGCCCTTGTGAGGGATTCCTTGCGAGGGGCTCCAATGAGGACTAGGGGGAAGCTTGCGCGCTTCTCGATACCTTGGTAAAAATACCAGAGTCGTCGATGGGAGTTTGCATATCTCTACCTTGCTCTTTAAGTCTCTGCATTTACATTGATTACATTACTCCTTTTGCGGTAGAGATAGCAATACACTAGCAAAACCATAGTTGCATATTTAGATAGTTTATCTTTTGCATAGGTTTTGCTAGTGTTAGAAAAAGCTGCCATAGTTTAGAGTTAGATTTTTAAAGTTACCTAATTCACCCCCCCCCCCCTCTTAGGCATCACGGTCCCCTACAATTAGTATAAGAGCCGGTTGGCTCAATTTGGACCTTTGGCTTAACCGCCGTTGAACCGACGCCATTTAGAGTGGTTGGGATGGATACCTCTAGGCCTCCGCACTTTGACGGCACTAACTTCCCCTATTATAAAGTTAGAATGGCTTGCTACCTTGAGGCAATTGATTTGAGAGTTTGGAGAGTCACTCGTGACGGGATGAAACCCATTAAGAATCCTGAAAAACCCACCAAGAGTGATGAAAAAGAAATGCATTTCAATGCTAGAGCAAAAAATTGCTTGTTTGAATCATTTAATATGGATGTGTTTAACCAAGTATTCACTTTAAATACGACACATAAAATTTGGTTAAAACTTCAAGAGCTCCATGACAGCACATCTAATGTCCGTGAGCAAAAACATTGTCTAGCTAAACAAAATTTTGATTCCTTTACAATGAATGATGATGAGCTTGTTCGTGATATGTATTCTCGTTTGAATCTAATTGTCAATGAGCTCCATTCAATAGGATTAACAAAGCTAGATGATGCGGACATCGTGAGGAAGATCATCTCCATGCTACCATAAAAGAAATATGCAAGCATCATCACCATCCTTCACAACATGGAGGACTTGAGCACCATGACCTCAGGCATAGTCATTGGCAAGATAGTGGCATTTAAAATGTCACATAAGATAGGTCAAGTAGAAGCCTCTTCATCGAGCAAAGGCAAAGCTCTCGCATGTAGCGAGAAAAAGAAGATGAAGGGCAAGCAAGTTGAGACAAGCTCAAGCTCCTCAAGTGAAGATGAAGAAGATCAGGACAATGATGATGATGATGAAGATTCAAGTGAAGATGATCAATCTTCCTCCTCCACCTCCGACCTTGATGAAGAATCAATCAAACTAATCAACAAGGTGGAGAAGATGATCCAAAGGCTAAATATCAAGGGTGTGCCCATCCAAATCCAAGATCTCATTTTTACCAGTCAAAGAAATGAGCAAAGAAAGAGAGGATGCTATGGATGCGGTGAGTTGGGGAACTTTGTGGAAGTTTGTCCAAACAAGCCCACACCCAAGACAAAGAAGAAGGCGTGCAAGAACTAAGCCCTCACATCAATAAGGTCATGGGATGATTCTTCAAGTGAAGAAGAACACCATCACAAGAGGTGAGGCCGCAAGCACTCATCATCAAGCTCTTCTCGTGTGTGCCTTATGGCATGAGGTAACGAAAGCTCATCCTCTAGTGAGAGTGATAGTGATAATGAAATGCCTTCTTATGATGAAATTGTGCAACAAAATCTTAATTATGCTAAAGTTTGCACTAGTCAACAAAAGAAGCTCGAAAAATTAAAAGAAAAGCTAAATAGTTCACAAGAAGCATACAAAACTTTGCTTGAACAATATGAGAACTTTGCTAATCTCAATGTTGAACTATCTACTAAAATTGAGCAACTTAAGGCTAGTGCAACAACAAATGCATGCACAATCAATGATGAGCAACTTGTACAGAAAAATGAAAAATTAAAAGGAAAGTTAGCTAGATCACAAGATGCTTATAAAAGTTTGCTTGCTAAAATGGAAACTATGTGCAAACATTGTGATGAGCTAACTAATAAAGTTGCTAATCTTGAAGCCGTCAGTACAACTCCCTCCAAGGCATCTAAAAAGAAAACTTCTATCTTTAACATGTCTAAAAAGGATGTCTCTACTTCTTGTAATGATTTATGTTTAGACTCATCTTTGTGCAACCAAGTTTGTGTTGAGAAAGTTGTTGTAGATACATGTACACAAGAGGTTGCAAAGGAGAATGAGCAACTCAATCAAGAAGTAGCTTGCCTCACCAAGGACTTGACTCAAGTGAAAGGCAAGGTGAAGCAAGCCCAACTTCATCAAGATAACACCATTAAGGGAGTGAAGAAGCTTGATGAAGGACAAACCGTGGTTTGCTACGTGTGCCACAAGGAAGGTCACAAGTCCTATGAGTGTAAGGTGAAGAATGGGGGAGGAGCAAAGAAGAAAGAGAAGAAGCAAACAAGCAAGCTCTCCAACACCTACACCAACAAGGTGGACAAAAAGACCTCCACACCTTATCTCTTGAAGAAGAAAAAATGACAAGATGGTGGCCATCAAGGTGAACAAGCAAGCCATCAATGGGGTCAAATGCTTTTAGGTGCCAAAGGAAATCATTTCCAACATAAAGAGCACCAAGAAGGTTTGGATCCCGAAAGGGAAGTGAGAAGTCCAATGGACTACGTAGAATTTAGAGACTTGGCAAAGTATGGGTGCATTTCATGGGTGCATCATGATGGACAAAATCATTGCCAAGTGGGTTAGTGAATACTATGGACCCAAATTCCCCTTCCCATGTTAGGTAAATAGATTCAATTTCCTTCAAGTAGTATCAATCTGCATTTCCTACAAGTGGTATTTCTTACAAATTGGTATCTTTAAGCATCTAGTTACTTTTCATGCCTATGTTTGCATTTGCATGCTTATATCTTTTGTCATGCATACACTAGGTATATCTTATGGTAGGCTTGCTCGGTTTCATTCTTAACCCTTAGAGCAAACCTACATGGTTTAAAATTGTTTCGAAGCACGGCACATAGCTTGTCTTATAATTGTTCATCTAATATATGTCAAAGTCCAAATTGTAGATAATTTCTCCCGAATATCCTCTTCAAAAATGATTCTCACATTCATGTGATGTCATCTTTCAAGTGGTATTATTGATTCTAAAATCAATGTGCATGACTTCTACAAGTATCCCACACTTGTGTGCACAAATTTAGGGGGAGGTTACTCTACAAGTTGGATGCTTTGAGACTAACACCTTTTCAAGCTTATCATGTGTGTAGTAGTCTCATTGCATGGAAAATGGAGTCCCCGGAGTTAAGCATCATACTTCAAATATCCACCACCTATTGCAAGTGATAGAAATCAAATTGGTTTCCACATGTGGTATTTCTAAACTGATATCATCATGTTGATTTCATTTTGATATTTATATGCTTTCTCCATGCATTATATAGATTAAATTCTCTTGAGCAATAATTTGCCAAATATGCATATGCCTTGCTTTCTACCATATGTACGCATATATTTAGGGGGAGCTTAGTCTATATAATGTGAGAGTCAAATTTTGTGACATATTCCACTCTACATACAAAGGATCACAAAGTTTGACCCTCCCTTGTGCTACTAATGTCTTCCTTTTCGGTGTGTGATTCCAAAGGGGGAGAATTTAGAGGACCAAAAGCAAGCATTAATTTATAGGATCAAAAGCTAGATCATAATAATTTACAAGTGGTAATGGTCTACAAGTGGAAATGGTCCGAGAAAGGGAGGATAGTGGATTATGGATTGTCTATGTAATGGGGAGAATTTGTAGGAAGCAAGGCTTAAATCCATAATGCCACATGGGGACATTTGCAAGGGCAAGATAAGTTTTTATGTAGTATCTTTTAGTCTTACAAGTAGTATCTTTTAGCATCATATAACCTAGCCCCTTGCATTGCATCCTAGCAAGTAGATAGTTTTCAAATTTCAAATTTTTATTATTTGCTTGCTTTGGTCGTGTTGTCATCAATCACCAAAAAGGGGGAGATTGTAAGGAAAATGGACCCTAGGCCCATTTACTTTAGATTTTGGTGTTTGATGACCAACACAACCAAATTGGACTAATAAATTTACAAGTGATTGTTTTGTAGTTCAATAGGGTGCAAGACGTGACTTGGACGAAGGCGACGTGATGATCTGATGATCGACACCATAAGCAAGACCCTAGGAGCACAAGAGAAGACCCAAGATATCAAGGAAAGTCCAAGCACGAAGATAGGAACCAAGCCGTACGCAAGATCGCGAAGAAACGAGCTCACAGAGGTGACCGGACGCTGGACCGGACGCTGGCGGAAAGTGACCGGACGCTCCGATCAAGAGGCTCAGCAACAGGCGTCAGCAGCAGCGACCCGACGCTGGTGGCAAATCGACTGGACACAGAACTGCAACGTCCGATCAAGTACAGAAAAGGTTCCAGAGCGTTGAAATTACGACCGGACGCTGGCAGCGTTCAATCGGTGGATCATGGCTCCAACGGTCGGGACAACCGGACGTGTCCGGTCAGGACATGATCAGTGTCCGGTCTATAGCAGAAAAGCAGGATTTCGACCCAACGGCTACTTTCTCTTTGGGGCTTATAAATAGATCCCCCAACTGACCAAATGAAGAGTGTGGAGCTAAGGAAACATATCAAGGGTGTTGATACACCATTTTAGTGATCTCCACTTGCATAGTGCTTAGTGTTTCATTAGGTGATTAGCGTAGGTACTTTGCGAAGTGCTTAGGTTGATTAGACCACCGCTTATGCGCTTGCTCTAGGTTTAGGCCTAGTGTTTAGTGAGGTTTGCATACCTCTTACCACTCGGTGCTTGCGAGTGTGGGGGTATTAACCCCTATACCCTTATGGCTAGGCTTGGGCCGGCCTGGATCAGTGGGTTCGGTCCACCAAAAGATGATGCGCGGCCCGGCCAACCTGTTCGGAGTCCAGCGTAAGGAGTCAAGATGGATTTTGCGATCAAGCAAGATCCTGGTCGGTTAGAATAGGAATCCTTATCCGGCCACATATGGCAATTGTAATGGGCTAGGATTAGTTTCCAGATCTATAACCCTGCCCCCCGGACTATATAAGGTGGGCAGGGGACCCCTCTAAAAAACATCTCTCATTGACATACAGCAATACAAATTAGACGCAGGACGTAGGTATTACGCCTTCTTGGCGGCCGAACCTGGATAAAACCTCGTGTCTGTCTTGCATCACCGTCTTGTTTGGGGCTTGCGCATCTGTCTGCCGATAATCTACTACCTTGGGCATACCCCTAGGTAGACTGCCAACCATATTTCATCGACAGTGGCATGCCAGGTAGGGGGTGTGCGTACTGCTCTCCAAGCAAACAAGATGGTCATCATCTCCGGCTCCATGGCTACGCCGAACGACCTCACGTTCACCGTCGGCCAGATCACTTGGACCACCAGCTCCGACGACTCCATCGCCATGACCACGGAGGAGGTGTGGATTCAGTCCGCGTCGACCACTACTTCACCTGCATCGGCTACGGCTTCGACCACGATGGATATGGCTCCGACCACTACGGATACGGCTCCGACCACGATGGATCCAGCTCTGACCATGGTACATCTAGCTCCGACCACGCCTACGTCACCTTCAGCCACGCCGACAACCCGTCATCCGCTTCCCCGCTACAAAGGGAAGCAGATCGACAACACCGACCTGCTCGACTCCATCGATCAGGTCGGCACCAAACTCACTAAAACCCTAGCTCTGGTAAGTACGATTCAAAGTCAACCTAATGAGTAGGTAACCGCTCCCCACAACAGATCTACCCGACCAGCTCGGACCCATTGTCCTACACGACTTGGAACAGATCTCGTGGTCATATCTACTCTTGAGGGGCGCTCCGCTCGTCGCCAGCCGACCTTCGCAACGGGTCTCCGACTCTTCGAGTACGAAGCCTCGATGGAGAACCACCAGGTCTAGCCCTACGGCCTACGAAACGTTGCCTCTAGCTACGCGTACAACCTACAACGCCGCTCGGATCTGTGTTTTATGCGTCAACCTCGGCCGAAGCCACGCAACTTCGTCAACATGATCCGGATTGAAGATTATCGTGAAGGATCCATCCACACGGTCCAAGAGGGTGATTCCAGCTCCTCGTCTGGCACCGCATCTGATGCCTCCATCCACACCAAGCTCCTGCATCATGGAGATGAAGGCGTCGAATACGATCTGGATATCCCAGATCATGCCCCGGGGTTCCCACAATTCCCGTCTTTCCCGCCAAGGCAAGGGGGTTTGATCAACGTTGTCAGCAATGACGAAGCACCGGCAGTTGGTGAAATAGAACAAGAAAGGACTACATGCGAAGCACGCAACATTGACCGATTTAATCGCCGGCAAATCGAAGCCGAAGTAGACCAGGAGGCATGACGCATAAGGGTCCAGCCACGTGACCTCAATGATGCTTTCGACAGGGTGGGAGACAAACAAGTCTTCAGGACTCCAAGTGCCAACGTAGCCGTCGCCATGGCGACAATGCAACGGCTACCGAACACCCCGGAAACCCAAGCAGTTCATGATGAAATACAAGCCTATCTAACGGCTGCTATGGCCCAGACCGCGGAGATTGCAAACCAAGCTCAGGCTCCATCCGTATCAGTCGAGTCAAGCCATAGCTGCCAGCACCCAAGTCGTTCACAGCCACTCAACCAACGTGGCTCGCGCAACAACGATGGCCATGATGGTGGCCAGAATGACAACCGTCGTTGGGACAATGACCGCCGGGACAACCGTGATAATCGCCGCGATAACCACGACCGCAGGGCTAATCTAGATGGCAATCGAGATCGCCGTGATGGCAATAACGATCTCCGCCATTACCTCGGTGGATGTGATCTGTGTGCTCGCATCAACCAGAGAGCCGACGATCGAGCATCCTACGAAAGCCATCACCGTATGGAGTATGACACCACCCATGGCCCGCCGGGTCTAAAGCAGTTTACTCCACACCTTCGCCAAGTCATATGGCCCAAGAATTTCAAGCTCGAGAAACTTCAGAAGTACAACGGCAAGGAAAACCCCGAATTATGGGTCATGCTCTACGAAACTGCGTGCAGATTAGCCATGGCTGATGAGCACGTCATGTCTAACTACTTCCTAGTCGCTGTTGGTCATGCAGGTCACCAATGACTGGTCAGCTTGCCGGCGAACTACTTTGATTCTTGGCAGGAGCTTAAGCAAGCCTTCATCGACAATTTCATCGCTACTTGTGAACAACCGGGCAACAAGTACGATCTGCAACAGATCCGAGATCGGAAAGACGAGCCACTGCGCGAGTACGTTCGGCGTTTCTTGGAGATGCACATCAAGGTCCCATCAATCTCCGACAACGAGGCAATCGAGGCTTTCATCACTGGCCTCCGCTTCCACGACGCCCTAAGAGACAAGCTCCTCTGGAAGAGACCTGAATCAGTCACAGCGCTCTTGGCCACCGCTAAGAAATATGCGGACGCCGATGACGCTAAAAAGATAATTGTTGAAGAAGCAGCAAGGGTTCCACGCTCTGACCACCCTCCACACCACGATGATTACCGCAGCAATCGTGGTCGAAACAACAATTTTGACCGCCGCAACTAGTGCAATTACTCCCGCGACCACCATGACCAACGTAATCAGCGGTGCAACCGCCGTGACGATTACAGGAGCAAGCGTGCTCGGGAAGACGATGGCGAGGTCAATACCGTGAAAAAGGGCAGCGGACGTCGTAACTACAAAGACGACTACACCAAAGCATTGAAGGGGCCTTGCCAGCTCCATCCTAAGTCGAACCATACCATGGAGAATTGCCGCGTCCTCAAGACTATCTACACGCGTCAACAGGCTCCGGATACGTCCGACAAGCCTAACGACACAGGGGAACAGCGCAACGAAGATAACGATGACGACGATGCAGACCCTCGTCAGAAATACGTCAAGCCAACCGATCGCGTGCCCACCATCATCGGTGGCAAGGTGTCCATTGAGACCAAACGAGAACGCAAGCTACTTGCCCGTGCTTGCTTGAACGTGGCAAACACCGACAACCTTCTCACCGATCCACGGCTCCCTCCGTGGTCTCACCGTGAAATCTACTTCAGTAGGAAGGACCAATGGGCCGCCATACCTGAGCCAGGGCATTTTCCCCTGGTCCTCGACCCTTGTATCAACAAGGTTCAGTTCGACAGGGTACTGGTCGACGACGGCAGCTCCATTGATATACTATTCAAGAACAGTCTGCCCACCCTGAAAATAGCCTAGGCGGACCTGAAGCCATATGAGGCACAGTTCTAGGGCGTTCTCCCCGGACAGAGCTCTACACCTCTCGGGCAGATCACGTTACCTGTGCAATTTGGGACTCCGGACCACTTCCGCACCGACTACGTCAACTTCGTGGTCGCTGACTTCGACGGCACCTACCATGCTATTCTTGGTCGACCATCGCTCACCAAGTTCATGGCCATACCTCATTACAAGTATCTAGTGCTCAAGATGCCTACCGAGAAAGGAGTTCTAACCCTTAGGGGCAACGTATACGCAGCTTATACCTGCGAGGACGACAGCTTCAAAATAGTAGAGGCCCATGACCTCTCTATTCGCATGGCCGAGACCATGCTCAACGCTAAGAAGACCTCAGCTGACCACCTAGAGATCCTAGAGCTCGAGGCTCCATGCAAGAACATCAGGTCCAAGGAGCACAAGGCGATCCAGCTGGTCGATGGTGATCCCAGCAAAACGACCCTTATCGGGGCCAACCTGGATCCCAAATAGGAAGACGCGCTCGTCAGGTTCTTGAGGAGCAACGTGGATGTGTTTGCATGGAAACCTTCCGACATGCCCGGTGTACCTTGAAACTTGATCGAGCACTCCTTAAATGTCAACAGCAAGGCCAAACCAATCAAGCAAAAGCTACGACGGTTCGCTCACGACAAAAAGGAGGCGACTAGGGTAGAAGTTACACGGCTTTTGGCAGCCGGATTTATCAAAGAAGTGTATCATCCGGAGTGGTTAGCCAACCCGGTTCTTGTACGCAAAAAGAATAATGAATGGAGAATGTGCATTGATTACACTGATCTCAACAAACACTACCCTAAGGACCCCTTCGGCTTACCTCACATAGACGAGGTCATAGATTCAACTGCCGGTTGCGAGCTGCTTTCCTTTCTCGATTGCTACTCTGGTTATCACCAGATCGCTCTAAAAAAGGACGATCAGATCAAGACATCTTTCATCACGCCTTTCGGCGCCTACTGCTACACGACTATGTCGTTCGGGCTCAAGAACGCCGGGGCTACCTACCAACGCGCTATACAGGCCTGCCTCAATGACGAGATAAAAGACGGCCTTGTCGAGGCTTATGTTGACGATGTAGTTGTCAAAACCAAGGAAGCACGTACCCTTGTTGACAACCTGGAACGCACCTTCGCAGCCCTCAATACGTTCCAATGGAAATTAAACCCAAAGAAGTGCATCTTTGGCGTTCCTTCTAGCATACTGCTCGGCAACGTCGTCAGTTATGATGGCATACGCCCTAACCCGGAGAAAGTCAAAGCTGTCTTAGACATGAAGCCCCCAAAAAAGGTGAAGGATGTCCAGAAGCTTACCAGATGCATGGCTGCTCTAAGCCGTTTCATATCAAGATTAGGAGAAAAAGGACTACCGTTCTTCAAACTGCTCAAAGCATCTGAGAAGTTTGAGTGGTCGGAGGAAGCAGACGCTGCCTTCACGCAGCTAAAACAATACCTCTCATCACCTCCAGTCCTTACTGCTCCCAGAGAAGATGAAACTCTCCTACTTTACATTGTGGCAACCAATCGGGTGGTCTCCACTACCATGGTGGTCGAGCGCGACGAGCCGGGCCACGCCTATAAGGTACAGCGGCCAATTTATTTCATCAGTGAGGTACTCAACGAATCCAAGACCAGGTACCCATAGATTCAGAAACTGCTCTACGCCATACTGATAACATCCTAAAAGTTGAGACATTACTTCGACGGATATCGTGTGGTGGTCATGACTAGGTATCCTTTGGGGGACATCATTCGCAATAAGGATGCGAACGGGCGCATCGTCAAATGGGCAATGGAGCTATGCCCCTTCTCCTTGGAATTTGCAAGCCATACTACAATCAAGTCTCAGGCACTCGTCGATTTCATCGTCGAGTGGACAGACTTAAGCACGCCTGCCTCTCCGGGATCCGACGAATATTGGACGATGTACTTCGATGGCTCTCTCAACATTGATGGTGCGGGAGCAGGAGTTCTTTTCGTGTCACCATCCAAGGAGCAACTCCGGTACGTCCTCAGGATTTATTTCCCAGCATCTAATAACGCCGCCGAGTATGAAGCATGCCTGCATGGTTTACACATTGCGGTTGAGCTTGGTGTTAAACGTCTCTATGTCTACGGAGACTCGGCTCTGGTCATCAACCAACTCAACAAGGACTGGGACACGACCAGCAAAAAGATGGACGCATACTGCAAATCGATAAGAAAGCTGGAAGGTAGGTTCTATGGCATCGAGTACATACACGTGGTCCGGGACAAGAACCAAGTAGTGGATGCGCTATCAAAGTAAGGATCATCTCGAGCCAAAATCCCACATGATGTATTCGTCCAAGACCTGCTCACGCCTTCCATCGAAGAGGAAGATTCCACGGTCGACAAAGCTCCGGACCAGCAATTGGTGGCTACGGTTCCGGCGCCGAGCACAACCGAGCCGCCTCCGACCACTCATGAGCCTGACTGGAGAGTACCTTTCATCAAGTACTTAACAGATGGCAGCGGTTATACTGATCAGACAGAAAACGAGCGCCTGATGCGTCGCAGTAAGCAGTATCTGCTCGTCGATGGCAAGTTATGGCGCAAAAACGCAAAGGAGGAAATCTTGATGAAGTGTATAACCCAGGAAGAAGGCAAACATCTCCTGGACCAAATCCACTCTGGCTCCTACGGCAACCACGCAGCCTCAAGAACATTGGTCGGTAAGGCTTTTCGAGCAGGGTTCTATTGGCCGTCAGCAGTAGCCGACGCAGAGAAGCTAGTCCACCACTATGAGGGTTGTCAGTTCTTCGCCAAGAGAATCCACGTACTAGCACATGAGATCCAGACGATACCAGCCTCTTGGCCCTTCGCATGCTGGGGACTGGATATGATCGGGCCCTTCAAACCGGCTCCTGAGAAATTTACATGCGTCTTTGTGCTGATTGACAAATTTTCTAAGTGGATAGAATACATGCCTTTGGTACAGGCATCTTTAGAAAAGGCAGTCACGTTCCTCGACCAGGTCATCCACCATTTCGGCATACCCAATAGCATCATCACCGATCTAGGTACTCAGTTCACCGGGAACGCTTTTTGGGACTTCTGCGATGAAAGGAGCATAGTAGTAAAATACGTCTCGGTGGTGCACCCTAGAGCTAATGGACAAGTGGAGCGGGCAAATGGCATGATCTTGGACACATTGAAGAAGAGGATGTACAGAGAAAACGACAAATCTCCCGGAAGATGGCTCAAGGAGTTACCAGCCATGGTATGGGGCCTCCGAACTCAGCCCAGTCGTAACACCGGCGTCTCACCATACTTTATGGTTTACGGCGCTAAGGCAGTCCTCCCACCAGATATAGTTTTTAGATCAGCACGGGTAGAGAACTTTGACGAGGGCAAGGTCAATGAAGTACGGGAGCTAGAAGTGAACAGCATAGAAGAGAAAAGGCTCGATTCTTATGTACGTACGGCCAAATACCTTGCTGTTTTGTGCAGGTACTACAACAAAAATGTTAAAGAGCGGTTCTTCATGGTCGGGGACTTGATCCTGAAGTGGAAGATGAACCAGGCTGGTGTACACAAACTCGCAACCCCATGGGAGGGACCCTTCATGATCAAGGAAGTCACATGACCAACGTCTTATAGGTTAGCTCACCTGGACGGTATGGACGTACCAAACTCGTGGCACATCGACAAGCTTAGACGTTTCTATGCTTAACTACTGAGATATGTACTCCCCTTGTACTTTCGATTTAATTCAATAAAGCAATCATGATTTCTCCGACCACTCTAATGTGTCACTTCGAATTTTATGGTTATTCTACCTTAGCCAGTAAAAGCCGACCACCACTCCTTCTACGGTTTTTGGAGCAGGTCCTGTCTCCGGTTCCTCCCAACACGTGCATGGGATCCGCTCTCTACGTTACGGGTGATCGGCAGGTCCCCCTTGGTTTGACTTGTCCATGTCTATGTGTGCACAGGTCACCGGACCTCACACTCCGACCACATGGCAAACTAGGGCCGCACAAACTTTTCAGGATGATATGTCGAGCACAATGGTACAACTAGACAGAACGTTAACATGTTCTTACTTAGTTACACCAACATAAAGTATCAAGCTTAAATACGCTTTATACAAAGCAAACAAGCTTATAATGATATACAGTTACGTTATTACAAGCTTGCCTAAAGAGGCTCAAGTTTACAATAACACAACTATGTCCTCTTTCTACAGCTCTAAGCCTATTACATTGGCTGGTCGGGGCACATGGCACTTATTGCTCGCCGCTTCTGATATCCTACTCGAGTCTTGGGGACTCTTGTGCTAGTTGAGCTGAAGGGGATGGCCTCGCCGGTGCTTGGCTGGTCGAGACCGCAGGCTTCGTTGGTTGGCTTGCAGCTGATGGCATTTCTAGCTAACTTGTCGATGGCATACCCTGTACAGGTGCTGTCCCACCTCCACACAGGTTAATGTCACCAATTATCTTTGATGACAAGTCTAGCTGGGCCGTCCGAAGCTCCTCTGCCTTGTCTAGGTCTACCTCCTTCGGGTACCCAGCCTCCAGGCGCTTCAGATCGATCAGGGGGTAGTGGGCATGCACCATGCTTAGTACATGGGCACCCGTGTACTCACCCGCCTCCTTCACGAACTCTTGGAACCATCCCCACGCTTGTCTGCATCTCTCGACCAGTCTGAGCTGGGGCGTCCTTGGCTCTTCCTCTGTGAGCACCGGGTCGATAAGGTCGAGGATGGGCACAATGCCAGTTGCCACTTCTTAGCACCGGTTCTTCCACGCGTCCCGCTCCTCGGTGGCCTCGAGGCATCGTGCTTTCCAGCCGTCACGCTCTTTGATCATGGCCTCTAGATGCCTCTTGGCATTGACTTTTAAAACTGAACACCATACAAGACATCAAATGTAATGGCACGACAAGACAAGGCGGGCAACAGAATGAAAAAAGTGGTCTAGAATACTTACTTTTCAGATCCTCCTTCATCTTGGTTGTGTGGTCCCGGAGTTCAGACTGGTCGCGCGCCAGTTTCTCATTGTCCTCCTTCAGGCGACCACACTCTGCGGTCACACGGCTATTCTCCCCTTGGAGGCGGGTCACTTCAGCTTCTAAACCTGCATTACAGCTGTTACTACCAAGAATACAACAACACAAGTCCTGCACTTGCTATGATAAGATGAAAACTTACTTGTTTTCTCCCGCTCTTTGTTATTAAGTTGGCCGACCAGGTTTTGGTTCTGTGCTTCTCGCTCTGTCCTCTCCTGGTTGGTGGCTTCAAGTTGGCGCCGCAAGCGTTCCACTTTGGCCGCCAGTTCTTTATTGGTCGCCGTGATGCCTTCAATCTGGTCGAAGCACCTCTTTCGGTATTTTGCGGTTTTCATCAAGTCCTGCATATAGACAAGCTAAGTCAGACAGTTCGACTACATAACAGGGTCAAGTGGCTAAACCAGACATACCTGGACTTCTGTCACCAGACGCTTTGCCGCTCGTTCAACTTTTAGGGTCTCTTCGACCTCTAGGATTTCTTCGTGCATAACCCACTCGTCGTTCCGCTAGCGCGATACATATACATGTTGTCGCTTATCCTGGGGATGGCCCAAGACCTCTTCTACTTCGTCCTCTTCAGCCTCCTGTTCAGGGGGCAGCGCTGGTCTGGAGGCTGCAGTCTCCGCGACCACCATGGCTTTCTCATGAGCCGTCGTATCGACAGGAGCTCTCTATGCCAACTCCGGCTGCTGCTCCCCGGCATGGGTTGGTTCACTTGGCGCCAAGGTACTTGCTTCAGCAGGGTTTGTGCTTGGAGCACTTGTACTTTGCTCAGCTGTCTTCTCAACCAGCTGCTCAGGGACTGTCGTCGGGTCGCTCGCCTGCTGAGGTTCCGGCGGACTTTCCTCTATGGGTTCCTCCACGGCTAGCTGCTGGGCAGTTTTTTCCGCCATTGCTGGCGAGGCCGTGCCGTACCCGGCTAGCTGGTTGGGATTTTCGGTGGACGCCGACCTAATATATCAGGGAAAAGTTCAGAAGATAATAATATTTCATACAAATTACAAGCTAACATCAAAGTTAGAGATACTTACAGCTTGGAGGCACGGAATGACATGGCGAAGGAGCGTCTCTTCGATCGCGCCTGCTCCGTGTGCTCGGCGGATTCCACCGGGTCTTTTTCGATGACCAGTACTGGTGTCGGGGTTTGATGCTCGACATTTCCCTCGCCCGTCCTCTGTGTTGCAGTGGTCGGTGATGCGATCACTGCTGGCACAGAGGAGCCACCCTGCTCCGTCGACCCCATTTGTCTCCTCCTCTTTCGAGGGACGAGCCGGAAGATGTCTGCATCCTCTGCTTCATTGTCAGAAAGGGAGAAGATGGCTTGGCGCCGTTTGTTGGCAGCCGGCCGCTTGCCGACAGCTCTGGTCGATGCGTCCTCCGCAACCTCGAGTGCCGCCCAGTGGACATCTTCGGTCCTAGCGCTGGTCTGGGCGGCTGGGCCGGCAACTTGTGGCCAATCCACACCAGGGGGCAGAGACACGAACACTGCTGCCCGGTCACAACCATTACACTGAGAAACATAGAGGAGACAATAGTCAATTTCTTGTTACAACATGATTCTATAGTTACAAGGAAGCATCATTTACCTTTAGGGGAGGTTGGGCCAGCTTGAAGGCATGCTCGATGACGTTTAACCAGACATAGTTGGGATCGGCCAGGTTGAACAGCTCCCCAATCCTGGCTTTGACTTCTACCTTGTCGAGCGCCTCTTTCCTGGTCCTCGTTGGATCTGCGCCTCCCTGGTACTCGAAGCCAGGATGAACCCTCTTCTGGCAGGGCTGGATCCTTCGGCTAATGAAGTTCCCGACCACGCTTGGGCCATCTAGCCTTCCCCACGGGATCATCCTGAGCAGTTTGGTGATCTGCTCCAAGTTCTCGGGCTTCTCCAACTAGCTATTCTTCTTCTCTGGAATCAGCCCCACGTCGCACAGGGTGATTGTGTTCGGTTCTTCACGGATGTAGAACCACTTCTTGTACCATTTGTCCAGCGAGGTGTTCCAGGGACAGTGCAAGTACTGGGCCTTCATGCCATCACGCAGATTGAGGTAGACGCCTCCGGCTATCTTCAAGCCGCCGCTCCCTTTCTTCCACAGACAGAACATGTGGCGAAAGAGGTCGAAATAGGGCTAGAAGCCACCATAGGCCTCACAGAGATGGATGAAGGTGGAGACAAGAAGAATCGAGTTGGGATGTAGATTGCAAATCCCAATCTCGTAATACAAGCAGAGACCCTGAAGGAAAGGGTGCACTGGAATCCCAAAACCCTGTTTGAAGAAGTCCTCAAAAACCACAATCTCACCTAGTTGTGGATCGGGGAAGCTTTCTCCTTCCGGCGCACGCCATCCCACGAGTGCCTTGTTGTGGAGCACTCCCATGGCGATGAGATCTTCGATGGTCTGCTCATTGCTCCTTGACTTCCACCACTCCTTCGCCATGACTCCGCCTTTCTTCTAGGCATCCCTCTTCGCCATTAGTCTGTCCTTACTAAGGGGGTGGATGCAGTGGCAAGGGGATTGTTGATGATTTTCGGAGGAATAGGGTTCGGCAAGAGGAAGAAGAAGGTTGTGGCGGCGAATGGCAATGGGGATTGGTAAAAGTAACTTACCAGATCTATATTATAAATAACAAAGAGCTCCGTCGTTTCATCCGCCCGAGATTCTTGGGAGGCGTGCGCACGCGCAGCAGACAGTTGTTCACACCACCTCGAGATCTATGCCAATAAACGTGCCCCTTCGTTTCCAGTGTACGCGCCTCTTCGTTGATAAAGTGAGAGGGCCCACACTGACGCACCTCCATACAGGCCCCACATTGACTGTTTGCCAGAAAGAGTAAGAGGGCAGAGTGCCATGCTATACCTGTCTGCTTTTTTGACCAGACGTGTCAGATTGAACTTGGCAGAGTAAGGAGACAAATAAATACACCAAATAATAGTACAAGCAGCGCTCGTGATCGCGGATTGCCCTGACCACTACAATGCTCGGTGACTGCCCAGACCACTCCCATGCTCAGGGACTGCTCCGACCACTGCCATGCTAAGGGACTGCTCCGACCACTGCCATGCTCGGGGATTGCTCCGACCACTGCCATGCTCGGGGACTGCTCCGACCATTACCGTACTCGGGAACTGCTATGACCACTGCTGTGCTCGGGGACTCTCCCGACCACTTCTTGGAGATCGCTCTCCTTGGCTACATGTGATTTGTACTCACATACAGTTGAGAGACATTTATTTAGACCTTGCTACAAGGATCATACTTCGCCTTCCAGCAAGCTCGGGGACTACGTCGGTACGATGCACCTGCCGGTGCATCTCGTTTTGCCTGTACGGCAATTGGATTCTTAACTTCAGCGGAAATTCTTTTTAGACCCTGGCACCACGTGCCTGCGTCACCTACTACCAGGCTCGGGGACTAAGTGGGCACACTTCACCTTGCGGTGAATGTTTTTGTTTAATCGACCCCTGTGCTTTGAATGATTATAAGGATTATTAATGTGCTCGGGGACTGTCCCGACCACTGCTTGAATAATGGTTCTCCTTGGCTACATGTGGTTTGTACTCACATACAGTTGAGAGACATTTCTTTAGACCTTGCTACAAGGCTCATACTTCGCCTTCCAGCAAGCTCGGGGACTACGTCGGTATGATGCACCTGCCGGTGCATCTCGTTTTGCCTGTACGGCAATTGGGTTTTCAACTAAACTAGGAATTCTTTTTAGACCCTGGCACCACGTGCCTATGTCACCTACTACCAGGCTCGAGGACTAAGTGGGCACACTTCACCTTGCGGTGAATGTGTTTGTTTTTCGACCCCTATGCCTCTGATGTTCTAGGACGCTATGCTTCAAGACCACTTACATTTCTTTTTAGAAATACAAGTGGGCACACTTCTCAGGACAGAATTCTTTTTCTTTTTTCTTAAGAGCACCATACATTCTTCGGACAACCTACTTCTCCGGTGATGATGGTGGTCAGAGATGTTAAGGACTCAAGCCCTACTTGTCGGAGAAGGTTAAAATGGCATGTCGCAGCATAATACATGATGCTCGGGGACTAGCTGTGGGGGTATTAACCCCTATACCCTTATGGCTAGGCTTGGGCCGGCCTGGATCAGTGGGTTCGGTCCACCAAAAGACGATGCGCGGCCCGGCCAACCTGTTCGGAGTCCAGCGTAAGGAGTCAAGACGGATTTGGCGATCAAGCAAGATCCTGGTCGGTTAGAATAGGAATCCTTATCTGGCCACATATGGCAATTGTAACGGGCTAGGATTAGTTTCCAGATCTGTAACCCTGCCCCTCGGACTATATAAGGTGGGAAGGGGACCCCTCTAAAAAACATCTCTCATTGACATACAGCAATACAAATCAGACGCAGGACATAGGTATTACGCCTTCTTGGCGGCCGAACCTAGATAAAACCTCATGTCTATCTTGCGTCACCGTCTTGTTTGGGTCTTGCGCATCTGTCTGCCAATAATCTACTACCTTGGGCATACCCCTAGGTAGACTGCCGACCATATTTCGTCGACAGCGAGCACCAGTGTTGTACATTGGAGGGCTTGTAGTCTTGCGAGATCACAACAACCGCGTTTGTGGTGTGGCCACCACCATGTACCGAAAGGGAACAAGGCCCGTGGTGTTTTGGTCGGAAGCTTGATAGTGAAGACGGCGGGGAGCATCTAGGAGAGGCTTGTCGGAAGGCACATCAGAGACCCACTTGCGCGTGGGGAAGGCCTGAGGCTATCCATGGAGTTACCTGACCATGAGCTTGGCCCTTGCGAGGGATTCCTTGCGAGGGGCTCCAATGAGGACTAGGGGGAAGCTTGCGCGCTTCTCGATACCTCGGTAAAAATACTAGAGTCATCATTGGGAGTTTGCATATCTCTACCATGCTCTTTAAGTTTCCTCATCTACATTGATTACATTACTCCTTTTGCGGTAGAGATAGCAATACACTAGCAAAATTGTAGTTGCACATTTAGATAGTTTATCTTTTGCATAGGTTTTGCTAGGGTTAGAAAAAGAGACCATAGTTTAGAGTTAGATTTTTAAAGTTGCCTAATTCACCCCCTCTTAGGCGTCATGGTCCCCTACACCCGCCAAGGTTCTAGGGACCACCTAATCAGTGGAATCATGGTCAGTACCCTCAGCGCAACCAGAACTTGTAGCAGAGTGGCAGTCAACGTCCTCAGCAGCGGAGTGGCCAGCAGACACCACAACAGGGAGCGCCTAACAATACTCCTATAAAGACTAGTGCCCCTAGCACTCCTAGGAAGTGTTTTCGTTGTGGTAAAGAAGGTCACATGTCTTATAACTGCCCTAAGAAGCCAAGCCAGCAAACCCCCAGAGGCAGAATAGCAACCAGAAGCCATCACATTATAGGAAGGTGAATCATGTGTCTACAGAGACGACACTTGTGGAACTAGAAGTCATGCTCGGTATGTTTGATATTAACTCAACTCCCACCACTGTTCTTTTCAATTCTGGAGCTTCGTATTCATTCACATCACAAGTATTTGTTAGAGACCATAGCATACCCTTATGTGCCATGAAAGATCCTATATTAGTAGGCTCACCAGGGGGTAGTATGCAAGCTTCTTATCGTTGTCTTCCGACTAGTCTATCCTTAAGGGGGTAGAGTTCAAAGTGAGCCCCATTGTGTTGAGAATATCTAGTATTGATGTGATTCTGGGTATGGACTGGATGAAGCAACAACAAGTAGTCATTTAGTGTCAAGAGAAGGTAGTTGTTGTGACCGCACCGAATGGGGATAGAATCAGTGTCGATGTGGTAGTACGAGCACCGCCAACAGCTACAGTGAACCAGCTTGATGATAACATCAACAAGGAGGACCCTATGGTAGATGAGTTTCCAGATGTGTTCCCCGATGACTTGCCAGGTATGCCGCCTGACCGTGACATTGAGTTTATTATTGAATTATTACCTAGAACTGCACCTATAGTGTCACACCCAATTTTAAGGATAAAATTGAATGCACAAAACTCGTGTGTGCCCAGGAATCAATCACACACACAAGCTGACAAATTACAATAGTATCATCATAGTGTCTCATACATCAGAGTTATAATAGAACTTAGTCTCATACATCACAGCGGAATAATAATAATAGAATGAACTCTCGTGGCCGTCATCACAGGGAAGGTCAACTGGTTGACCACAAGCCTAATAATCCTCCGGGAAATCCTCATACCCGTTGTCATCTGTTACCCATCCGAGATTTTTATCCAAGTAAAGAAAATAAACAAGTGTAAGTACATTCCGTACTTAACAAGCTAACATGGGGTTATGAAGCTCAAAAAGGATAGACTCTAGTTTACTGCAGTTAGCATTTTTAATAGGTCAAACTTTTATTCTCAAGTATTATCAAGTTATGCTTAAGCTCCCATTTAAACCCATAAGAACATATATCAAGGTCAGGTTTACCATATTTCATCATAGAACAACTTAATCGATCATCATCAAGTATCCAGTTATTCTGTGAGTTTTTCGGGCCGCTCGTAACCGTGAGCACGGCTGTTATAACAGTTTGTTACCCTCTGCAGAGGTGGTGCACATTCACCGCGAGTCGTGATCCCCATACGCCCGGGTTAATTACTCCCATGTCACTACCAAGGTGAGCGGGCAGGGTACACTATGAAGCCATTTCATAGGTTTCCCTAACAAGTTAGGGCCGCTAGGTTTCCTTGGCAGGCAGATGTAGGGACCCCCCCTTTCCTATGGCACAAATCCATCGCGGCTATACTCATAGGAACAGAGGCAGCCCTATACCCAAAGTGGCAAGCCCCATTTGCACCAAAAAGGTAACCTCTAACCAACTAGGAAAGGTCCTATTACTGAGCTAAAGTCAGAGCCATATGACTCTCCCGGTTGCACTGTCAGTCCCAGCTTTTGCCGACAGATAAGTCCTTATGGAGGGCCGGGAGCAACATGAACAAAGGTCATTTGCACTTTCGCCCTATGGAACAGTTGTTATAATTCATGTTACTCACTTTGTTCCATAGTATCATTCATCTATATGTATATCAAGTTCAGTTAGAGCACTAGCAATCTACCCATATGCATTTAACCCATAGGAGACAAGGAACAGGATAACAATCACTAGGATATCCTTACGGTTATCAAAATTAGACACATGCAAATGAGTAATTGATTAAAGTGAAATAGGACATCAAGGAAGGCCCATGTTATACTTGCCTTGGTTCACAAACTCGTGCTGGTCCTGCTGGTCGTCGAAGAGTTCTTGGTCTCCAACGTCTTCCTCACCGTCTGAACGCGACCAACACGGCAACATACAACATTCCAAAAGCATTCATGCAAAGCAAACATTCCTATCATTAGAACAGTACACCAACAGTATTGAAAACAAGATAAAATGTTTGTAAAACTAATCTACATTTCTCTACGATCACGTCAACGCGAAGTTCACGAAAAACGGAGCTAAAATGCGAAAGTTGTGATTAAAACGGGTTTTCCTATAGCCCTATATTTAATTAATTCTAATCATGAAATTAAAAAGTTCCAAACTTGACTAACAGTAGTTCTAACATGTAGCCTATGAAATTACGAAGCTAACGCGATTTGAATGGATCAATTCGGAGCTAAAACGACAATTTTATAAGCGAAACAGTTCAAATGGCATTTCTGTAAATACTGAAAGCGTACTTTTGACTTAAGCCGATGACTTTACGCTTTCAAAACAAGAATGCGTATTAGGGGGAATGCGCTTTGGACTACGGGTTCTATTACGCGAAAACAGGAGGGCTCTTTAGCAAAACCACCCGCGAAGGGGTATCGGCCAACGGTGGCCGTTAGATCAAGATCGGACGGCCCGGAACAGATGGGAGGGAGAGAGAAAGGGGCGCCGGCGGAGCTCTTCCGTGCGACGGTCGTGGCCTCCGAGGCGTGAATGCGGGAGAGAAAATGGAGTGGGGAGAGTAGGGGAGTGCGCGGGGGGGGCTCGGCTTCTTTTTATCGAGGCCGAGGAGCGGGGCGACGCGCCCACGTCGCGAGGAGCGGGCACGGGCGGCGGTTGCGTAGCGGTAGGAGCGGGCGGTTGCCGAGCCGCGCGGGGTAGGGGACGGCGCCGACAGGTGGGACCCGGGCGTCAGCTGCTGGGCGCGGCAGTTGCCTGGTGCGGCGAGGCTGGGCCGGCACGGTGCGCGCGGCTGGGCTGGCGCGGCTGGGCCGGCGCGGTCGGGCGGCTGGCGCGAGCTGGGCCGAGCAGGAAAAGGGGGAGGCGAGCTGGGCTGCTGGCTGCGGTGCTGGGCCGCGGGAAGAAAAAAAAGAGAGGGGCCAGCGGGCCGAATGTGAGGAAGGGAGGAATGGAAGAAATTTTCCCTTTTTCTTTTTATAAATAAAATTTTCAAACTCATTTTCAAAAGGTTTTTAGAATCTTTTAGCATTTGAATAAAACACCCGTCACAGAATTAAATACGCAATAGCATGAATGCATCACATGTTTCTATTCTTGCATTTTCTTTTAATTTTATAAAAGAAATATTACTTCCTAATTTGAATTGCACATATAATTGCATATTTAAATCAAATTTACTATTTTTAAAAGAATTTCAAATTTTAGGGTGTTACAATTCTACCCCCCTTAAGATGAATCTCGTCCTCGAGATTCGGGTGATTGCTTACTCAAACAATTGGGGATAAGTCTTTCTCAGATCCTCTTCTCTTTCCCAAGTAGCCTCATCGTCTGTGTAACGATTCCACTGCACCTTACACATCTTTACTGTTCGGCTTCTCGTAACTCTTTCGGCAGTTTCCAAAATCTTTATCGGATACTCTTCATAAGTAAGATCTTCCTTGATAACAAGTTCTTCCAAAGGAATTTGTTCTTCTGGTACCCTCAGACACTTTTTCAACTGGGAAACATGAAACACGTCGTGCACACCGGATAAGCTCTCAGGCAGTTCCAACTGATAAGCTACTTCTCCACGTCTCTCTAGGATCTTAAAAGGTCCTATATACCTTGGGGCTAACTTTCCTTTCATATTGAATCTTCTCACACTTCTCATTGGTGACACTTTCAGGTACACATAATCACCAATCTCGAAAGTCAGCTCTCTTCTGCGGGTATCAGCGTAACTCTTCTGTCGAGACTGAGCTACTCTCAAATTGTCTCTAATCATTCTCACTTGTTCTTCCGCGTCTCTAAGGACATCGGGACCAAACACTTGAGTTTCTCCAGTCTGATTCCAGAATAAAGGTGTTCTACACTTACATCCATACAATGCCTCGAAAGGTGCCATCTTGAGGCTCTTTTGATAACTGTTGTTGTACGAGAACTCTGCGTAAGGCAGACTCTTATCCCAACTATCACCATACTGAAGTGCACAGGCTCTCAACATATCTTCCAAAATCTGGTTGATCCTTTCAGTCTGTCCATCAGTTTGCGGGTGGTAAGCAGAACTAAAATTCAACTTTGTTCCCAAAGATCTATGTACTTTATGCCAGAATTGCGATGTAAATTGGGTGCCTCTATCCGACACAATTTTCTTGGGAACACCATGTAAGCACACTATTCGTTCCATGTATAACTCTGCTAATCTTGCACCATTATAAGTAGTCTTGACTGGTAAAAAGTGAGCGACCTTGGTGAGTCGATCCACTATTACCCATATTGAATCATAACCTCTTTGAGTGCGGGGTAATCCTACAATAAAATCCATGCCAACTTCTTCCCATTTCCATTCAGGGATCTTCATTGGTTGTAGTAACCCTGCAGGTCTTTGATGCTCAGCTTTCACTCTTTGACAAGTGTCACACAAAGCCACATATTCTGCCACATCTCTCTTCAAACCATACCACCAATATTTTTCTTTGAGATCCAAGTACATCTTGGTACTTCCAGGATGTATAGAATAAGCAGACTCATGGGCCTCTTGTAGAATTGCATCACGGATAGCTTTCACTTCCGGTACACATATCCGTTTTCCGAACCAAAGAGTTCCATTCTCATCCATTCTGAATCTAGGTGCCTTTCCAAGCACTACATTCTCTGCTATCTCTTAAAGTTTTTCATCCTCCAATTGACCTTTGCGTATCTCCTGCTCCAGTGTAGGCTCTATTACCAATTCCATTGCATTAGTGACCAGGCTCAAGTTGAGATACTCCATTTCAGCACACAACTCTGCTGACATAGGTGTTGTCTGAATTCCATTGGCATAGCTCTTTCTGCTAAGTGCATCAGCTACGACGTTTGCCTTTCCCGGGTGATAATGCACTTCCAAATCATAGTCTTTGATCAATTCCAACCAACGACGTTGCCTTAGATTCAGATCTGATTGGGTGAATATATACTTCAAACTCTTATGATCAGTATAGATATCACTCTTATGTCCAATCAGATAATGTCTCCAGATCTTCAAAGCATGAACCACAGCTGCTAATTCCAAGTCATGAGTAGGATAATTCAACTCATGCTTCCTTAGTTGTCTGGATGCATATGCAACCACTCTTCCTTCTTGCATAAGCACACATCCAAGACCCAAACGGGATGCATCACAATATATAGAGAAATTCTTGTTTAAATCGGGCAAAATTAATACTGGAGCTGTAGTCAATCTCTTCTTTAGCTCTTCAAAGTTTGCCTGGCATTTATCCGACCATACATACTTAGCATTCTTTTCCAACAAAGCTGTCATAGGCTTGGCTAGCTTGGAAAAGCCTTCAATGAACCTTCGGTAATAACCAGCCAATCCCAAAAAGCTTTGAATCTCACGTACAGTAGTTGGTGGTTTCCAATTCAGTACATCTTGCACTTTGCCTGGATCCACTGCTATTCCACCATTGGAGACAATATGACCCAGAAAAGAGACTTCCTTTAACCAAAACTCACACTTGCTCCGCTTAGCGTACAACTTATGTTCTCTAAGCTTTTGCAAGACCATCCTTATGTGTTCCGCATGTTCTTCTTCAGTCTTGGAGAATATTAGTATGTCATCTATGAATACTACCACAAATTTATCCAGAAACTCCATGAACACCTTATTCATCAAATACATGAAGTATGCAGGTGCATTGGTCAATCCAAAAGACATAACGGTGTACTCATATAATCCATACCGTGTAGTGAATGCTGTCTTAGGTATATCTGAGTTCCGAATCTTAAGCTGATGATAACCAGATCGGAGATCAATCTTGGAGAACACATGAGCTCCTCTCAACTGATCAAACAAATCATCTATCCTAGGAAAAGGGTATTTATTCTTGATGGTAACCTCATTAAGTGAGCGGTAATCCACACACATCCGTTGACTACCATCCTTCTTATCCACAAAGATTATAGGTGCCCCCCACGGGGAAGAACTGGGGCGTATGAAGCCTTTTTCTTGCAACTCTTTTAGTTGTTTCTTAAGCTCTTCTAATTCATTAACTCCCATTCTATATGGACGTTTAGCTATTGGTGCAGTTCCAGGTAATAATTCAATAATGAATTCAATGTCTCGGTCAGGTGGCATACCTGGCAAGTCATCGGGGAAGACATCCAGAAATTCCTCCACGACCCGATCTTGTTCATTGATTTCACCATCTAGCTGATTCACTGTGGCTGTAGGCTGAGCTTGCACTACTACTTCTACACAGATTCTATCCCCATTGAGTGATGTCACAACCACAGATTTCTCCTGACACTGTATCACTGCCCGGTGTTGTTTCATCCAATCCATTCCCAGGATAAGGTCAATTCCCGCTGTTCTCAACACAATAGGCTTCACCTTGAAGTCTACCCCCCTTAAGGAAATGCTAGTTGAGGGGCTCCAATAAGAAGCGGGCATACTACCTCCCGGGGAATTCACTAGTATTGGGTTTTTCATGGCGCACAAAGGTATGCTATGCATTCTAACAAAAGCTTGGGAGATAAAAGAATGCGAAGCACCAGAATCAAAAAGTACGGTAGCAGAAATAGAGTTGACACTGAACGTACCCAACATGACCTTAGGCGTCTCCTGAGCTGCATCAGATGACACATAGTTCACCTTCGCTGTGAGAGGTGGTCGGGCGTTGAACTTCTGATTGTTGGCCTAATTCTGAGGTATTTGCTGGTTCTGCTTCTTAGGACACTGATGAGCATAGTGACCTACTTCTCCACATCGGTAACAGGCATTGGGATTGTTGGATGCGCCACTCTTCACAGGAGCATTGTTAGGCACTCCCTGGCGTGTTGCAGGATTGCTAGTCTGTTGCGGGGGACGCTGACTTCCAAACTGTTGCTGATACTGAGGATGTTGCTGGAACTGGTTCCGCTGAGGATACTGACCACGGTTTCCCTGATGAGTTGGTCCTTGATTCCTCTGCTGGAAACCTTGCTGGGGAAAAGCACGTGGGCGTGTGTTGCTTCCAGAAGCTTGCCCTTGGAGCCTTCTCTTCTTAGCTTCCATCTCCTTACGCTTATCATCAATCACGATTGCGCGATTCACCAAAGACTGGAAATTAGGATAAGTATTAGACATCAGCTGGAGCTGCAGTCCATCATAGAGTCCCTTGAGGAAACGGCGTTGCTTATCCTTGTCATCTGCCACATCATTAGGAGCGTAGCGAGATAGTTGTGCGAACTTGTCCCGATATTCCGCCACAGTCATTGATCCTTGCTTGAGAGATCTGAATTCTTCCTGCTTTAGTTCCACTAGTCCATCAGGAATATGGTATGATCGGAAACTGTCCTTAAATTCCTGCCAAGTGATATCAGGAGCATTGTTGGGACGTCCAAACTGGAATGATTCCCACCAATCCTGAGTAGCTCCTTGGAGTTGCCCGGAAGCATACAACACCTTCTCCAGGTCGTTGCATTGTGCTATGTTCAGTTGTTTCTCCACAGCACGCAACCAATCATCGGCCTCCATAGGGTCTGTGGCATGTGTGAACACCGGTGGACGACCTTTCATAAACTCTCCACGCTTATCCCTAACCTGGACAGGCGGTGGACCTCTTGCAGGTTCATTGTCCAAACGCTGCATCATAGCTTGCATCAGCTGCGCTTGCATACCCAAGATCTGCTCCATGGTCACAGGTGGCGGTGGCGGATTCATAAGAGCATCACGCCCACGACCACGGCCTCTGCCTCTTCCTCCTCTTGCGGCCATCTGTTGTCCAACAAATGTGCAAAGTTTAGAGATTTTTTTTTTCCAATCATAGAGAACTTACAAGAGATATGAAACAATGCTGAAATTTTTCTGGGCAAGACTCAAATTCAGCAGTTCAGTAAAACTGTTATAACTCGAGTTTCAGAGATCCAACAGAGGTGCTCCAAGATTTGTTAGAAAGCTTAGGACATCAGCTACAACTTTCACTTAGACCACTTTTACAGATTCGAACTCGCACATAGTCAAAAATAGAGCTAAACCGAAACTGTTTTGAGTTCCAGACAGCGCAGGAACATCAACTTGTGCCAGCTAGATCTCCCAAACCAGAATAGATATTGACGTGATTCCAAAGACACTTGAGAGATACAGAGGTCCAGTTATCTCCACAAAAATTTCAGAATTTTTATCATCCCAGATTTCGAGTTACCAGATAAAGAACACAGGCTGCTCCAGAAATCAGCACAGCAGAGATAAGGTAAAATGATACTTCTGCATTAAGATTTCATTCTAAATTTAAAGTTCCAATCTAAAGAAGTTGTGGACATGCCCACAAGCTCCCAGCAATCAAGCAAAATACCAACTCAACCAAGTTCACAAATCAAACATCTAATCAACCAAGTTCACAAGACCAACAAGACTAAATAAGGACACGAACTACGACGTGATAATCTAGATCAAGGCACCTAACACCTATGGAGCGGTGTCAATCATGGTGAAGGAACGGCGCTTCTTCTTGT
Source organism: Miscanthus floridulus (assembly GCF_019320115.1). Lineage (NCBI taxonomy): Eukaryota > Viridiplantae > Streptophyta > Magnoliopsida > Poales > Poaceae > Miscanthus > Miscanthus floridulus. The sequence goes on along the minus strand of NC_089588.1, from coordinate 66,866,239 downwards.
AGATGGAAGGCTATCCCAGATGTGCTCGAAGTTCATCCACTTGTTTCTGAAGACGTCTCTGCGCCCTCTGAGATGCACGTAGTTCTCCTTTGATCTCATCATCCACTCCCTGCATAGCGTGGACATGCTGCACCGTTGCCTCCAGAGTTGGGTCACTCTCTGGTGGAGCCAAAACCTGCCAAACACCCTCATGATCATTTCGAGGAAGGAACCTGAAACGATCCTCCCTCATGGCCTCGAAGCGACGACCATGGTAGTGGATGTAGGCGTTCTGTGCTGCATCCTCCATGCCATCCAAAGCATGGGCTCTCCTGGCAGGGGCACTGTGGACAGTCTCCACCTCATGTCCATTGATGACATCATTCCATGCGGTGACCACCAGCTCTACCTTCCAGAAGGTAGCCTCCAGTGGGTGCTTGTATTCAGCGCAGTGGTAGCTGATGGAGGCGTGCAAGTCGGGGAAGTAGTCGTCCAGCACGTGGGTGAGAAGAGTGTGGTAGTAGGCTGTCTCTGGAGCTGGCTTGAAGTAGTACTTGCACTTCCAGCCAATCTCATCTTCCTCCACGGGGGCAGCTGGGGCGGGTGCAGGTGTAGGGGAAGTAGCCGTCGACTCCTCAGGTGTAGCTACCACAGGGTAGACGGGCACAGCGACTGGTGTAGGGGTAGGTGTAGGTGTCGGTGTAGCCATCTCCTCATCGTCGGAGATGATCACAATCTCCCTCTCCGCTGGTGGGGCACGCGGGGTGAACATGGCACGATAACCGGCGGTGCTGAGTCGAGCAGTCTTCGGATTATGAGACATCTATAGATTTAAAGTGAGATAGAAATTAGAATCAACAATTTTAAATAATAGATTAAGGTATGAAAAGCATAAATGTTTTAATAAAATAACAAGGATAAGTCAGTAAGCAAGAAACTAGAGGAGCAAAGCTGCAAAAACGACCATTTTCTAACTAGGCTTGCGTCCTACAGTCAACACGGCTCTGATACCAATTTGTCACACCCAATTTTAAGGATAAAATTGAATGCACAAAACTCGTGTGTGCCCAGGAATCAATCACACACACAAGCTGACAAATTACAATAGTATCATCATAGTGTCTCATACATCAGAGTTATAATAGAACTTAGTCTCATACATCACAGCGGAATAATAATAATAGAATGAACTCTCGTGGCCGTCATCACAGGGAAGGTCAACTGGTTGACCACAAGCCTAATAATCCTCCGGGAAATCCTCATACCCGTTGTCATCTGTTACCCATCCGGGATTTTTATCCAAGTAAAGAAAATAAACAAGTGTAAGTACATTCCGTACTTAACAAGCTAACATGGGGTTATGAAGCTCAAAAAGGATAGACTCTGGTTTACTGCAGTTAGCATTTTTAATAGGTCAAACTTTTATTCTCAAGTATTATCAAGTTATGCTTAAGCTCCCATTTAAACCCATAAGAACATATATCAAGGTCAGGTTTACCATATTTCATCATAGAACAACTTAATCGATCATCATCAAGTATCCAGTTATTCTGTGAGTTTTCCGGGCCGCTCGTAACCGTGAGCATGGCTGTTATAACAGTTTGTTACCCTCTGCAGAGGTGGTGCACATTCACTGCGAGTCATGATCCCCATACGCCCGGGTTAATTACTCCCATGTCACTACCAAGGTGAGCGGGCAGGGTACACTATGAAGCCATTTCATAGGTTTCCCTAACAAGTTAGGGCCGCTAGGTTTCCTTGGCAGGCAGATGTAGGGACCCCCCTTTCCTATGGCACAAATCCATCGCGGCTATACTCATAGGAACAGAGGCAGCCCTATACCCAAAGTGGCAAGCCCCATTTGCGCCAAAAAGGTAACCTCTAACCAGCTAGGAAAGGTCCTATTACTGAGCTAAAGTCAGAGCCATATGACTCTCCCGGTTGCACTGTCAGTCCCAGCTTTTGCCGACAGATAAGTCCTTATGGAGGGCCGGGAGCAACATGAACAAAGGTCATTTGCACTTTCGCCCTATGGAACAGTTGTTATAATTCATGTTACTCACTTTGTTCCATAGTATCATTCATCTATATGTATATCAAGTTCAGTTAGAGCACTAGCAATCTACCCATATGCATTTAACCCATAGGAGACAAGGAACAGGATAACAATCACTAGGATATCCTTACGGTTATCAAAATTAGACACATGCAAATGAGTAATTGATTAAAGTGAAATAGGACATCAAGGAAGGCCCATGTTATACTTGCCTTGGTTCACAAACTCGTGCTGGTCCTGCTGGTCGTCGAAGAGTTCTTGGTCTCCAACGTCTTCCTCACCGTCTGAACGCGACCAACACGGCAACATACAACATTCCAAAAGCATTCATGCAAAGCAAACATTCCTATCATTAGAACAGTACACCAACAGTATTGAAAACAAGATAAAATGTTTGTAAAACTAATCTACGTTTCTCTACGATCACGTCAACGCGAAGTTCACGAAAAACGGAGCTAAAATGAGAAAGTTGTGATTAAAACGGGTTTTCCTATAGCCCTATATTTAATTAATTCTAATCATGAAATTAAAAAGTTCCAAACTTGACTAACAGTAGTTCTAACATGTAGCCTATGAAATTACGAAGCTAACGCGATTTGAATGGATCAATTCGGAGCTAAAACGACAATTTTATAAGCGAAACAGTTCAAATGGCATTTCTGTAAATACTGAAAGCGTACTTTTGACTTAAGCCGATGACTTTACGCTTTCAAAACAAGAATGCGTATTAGGGGGAATGCGCTTTGGACTGCGGGTTCTATTACGTGAAAACAGGAGGGCTCTTTAGCAAAACCACCCGCGAAGGGGTATCGGCCAACGGTGGCCGTTAGATCAAGATCGGACGGCCCGGAACAGATGGGAGGGAGAGAGAAAGGGGCGCCGGCGGAGCTCTTCCGTGCGACGGTCGTGGCCTCCGAGGCGTGAACGCGGGAGAGAAAATGGAGTGGGGAGAGTAGGGGAGTGCGCGGGGGGGCTCGGCTTCTTTTTATCGAGGCTGAGGAGCGGGGCGACGCGCCCACATCGCGAGGAGCGGGCACGGGCGGCGGTTGCGCAGCGGCAGGAGCGGGCGGTTGCCGAGCCGCGCGGGGTAGGGGACGGCGCCGACAGGTGGGACCCGGGCGTCAGCTGCTGGGCGCGGCAGTTGCCTGGTGCGGCGAGGCTGGGCCGGCACGGTGCGCGCGGCTGGGCTGGCGCGGCTGGGCCGGCGCGGTCGGGCGGCTGGCGCGAGCTGGGCCGAGCGGGAAAAGGGGGAGGCGAGCTGGGCTGCTGGCTGCGGTGCTGGGCCGCGGGAAGAAAAAAAAGAGAGGGGCCAGCGGGCCGAATGTGAGGAAGGGAGGAATGGAAGAAATTTTCCCTTTTTCTTTTTATAAATAAAATTTTCAAACTCATTTTCAAAAGGTTTTTAGAATCTTTTAGCATTTGAATAAAACACCCGTCACAGAATTAAATACGCAATAGCATGAATGCATCACATGTTTCTATTCTTGCATTTTCTTTTAATTTTATAAAAGAAATATTACTTCCTAATTTGAATTGCACATATAATTGCATATTTAAATCAAATTTACTATTTTTAAAAGAATTTCAAATTTTAGGGTGTTACATATAGCTAAGCGTCCATATAGAATGGGGGTTAATGAACTAGAGGAACTTAAGAAACAAATAAAGGAGTTACAGGAGAAAGGTTTTATTCGTCCTAGTTCATCACCTTGGGGAGCACCGGTTATATTTGTTGACAAGAAGGATAGTACTCAGAGGATGTGTGTTGATTATCGCTCAATGAGGTTACTATCAAGAACAAGTACCCGCTACCTAGAATTGATGACTTGTTTGATCAGTTGAGAGGTGCTTGTGTTTTCTCTAAGATTGATCTTCGTTCTAGCTATCATCAGCTGAAGATTTGTGCAACTGACATACCCAAGACAACTTTTACTATGAGGTATGGTTTGTACGAGTACACCGTTATGTCCTTTGGTTTGACCAATGCACCTGCATACTTTATGTACTTGATGAATAAGGTGTTCATTGAGTTTTTGGATAAGTTTGTGGTGGTATTCATCGATGATATATTGGCATTCTCCAAAACAGAAGAAGAGCATGTTGAACATCTAAGGTTGGTCTTGTAGAAGCTCAGGGAACACAAGTTGTATGCTAAGCAAAGCAAGTGTGAATTCAGGTTGAAGGAAGTTTCTTTCCTAGGCCATGTTGTCTCTAATGGTGGAATCGCAGTAGATCCAAGCAAGGTGAAACATGTATTGAATTGGAAACCACCAACCAATGTGGGAGAGATTCATAGTTTTTTGGGATTGGTTGGATACTACAGAAGGTTCATAGAAGGTTTCTCTAAACTTGCCAAGCCTATGACAGCTTTGTTGGAGAAAAATGCTAAGTTTGTGTGGTCCAAGGAGTGCCAGGCTAACTTTGAAGAATTGAAGAAGAGATTGACTATAGCCTAAGTATTGGTTTTACTAGATTTGAACAAGAGCTTTTTGATCTATTGTGATGCATCTCGTCAAGGTCTCGGATGTGTTCTTATGCAAGAAAGAAGAGTAGTGGCTCATGCGTCCCGATAGTTGAGAAAGCATGAGCTAAACTATCCTACTCATGATTTGGAGTTAACAGTAGTGGTTCATGCTCTGAAGATTTGGAGGCACTATCTTATTGGACACAAGAGTGACATCTATACTGATCACAAGAGTCTAAAGTACATTTTCACTCAAACAGATCTGAATATGAAACAACATCAATGGTTGGAGTTGATCAAAGATTATGATTTGGAAGTACACTATCATCCTGGAAAGGCGAATGTTGTTGCCGATGCTCTTAGCAGGAAGAGTTATGCCAATGAGGTGCAAGTGGCACCTATGTCAAGTGAGTTGTGTGCTGAGTTTGAGCGACTAAATTTGGGCTTTGTCACTAATGCAGTGGAGTTGGTGTTGGAGCCTAAACTGGAGCAAGAAATACATAAGGGCCAGTTACAGGATGCGATGCTAAAAGAGATAGCGGAAAACATAGTGATTGGTAAGGCACCAGGATTCTGTATGGATGATAATGGAACTCTTTGGTTTGGGAAAAGACTATGTGTGCTTGAGAATAAGGCTATACGAGAGGCAATTCTTCGTGAGGCACATGAGTCTGCTTACTCTATTCATCCTGGAAGTACCAAGATGTATTTGGATTTGAAAGAGAAGTATTGGTGGTACGGACTAAAGAGAGATGTTGCTGAATATGTTGCTTTATGTGATACGTGTTAGAGAGTCAAAGCTGAACATCAAAGACCTGCAGGATTATTACAATCAATGATGATACCTAAATGGAAGTGGAAAGAAGTTGGTATGGATTTTATAGTTGGGTTACCACGTACTCAGAGAGGTTATGATTCAATCTAGATAATAGTGGATCAGTTAACTAAAGTTGCTCACTTTATACCGGTCAAGACTACTTATAATGGACCAAGGTTAGCCTAATTATATATGGAAAGAATAGTGTGTCTACATGGAGTTCCCAAGAAAATTGTGTCTGACCGAGGTACTCAATTTTTGGCAGCAAGTACATAGTTCGTTGGGAACAAAGTTGAATTTTAGTACAACATATCATCCTCAGACAGATGGGCAAACTGAGAGGATTAATCAGATATTAGAGGATATGTTGAGAGCTTGTGCATTGTAGTACGGTACAAGTTGGGACAAGAGTTTGCCTTATGCAGAGTTCTCGTATAACAACAGTTATCAGAAGAGTCTCAATATGGCACCCTTCGAAGCTTTGTATGGACGAAAGTATAGAACCCCATTGTTTTGGAATCAAACGGGAGAAACTCAAGTGTTCGGACCAGATGTTTTAAGAGACACAGAAGAGCAAGTAAGGATGATTAGAGATAATTTGAGAGTGCCTCAGTCCCGATAGAAGAGTTATGCCAACACTAGGAGAAGAGAATTAGTTTTTGAAGTAGGGGATTATGTTTACTTGAAGGTGTCACCTATGAGAAGTGTGAGAAGGTTTAACATGAAAGGAAAGTTAGCACCAAGGTATATTGGGCCTTTCAAGATTTTAGAGAGACGTGGTGAAGTAGCTTATTAGTTGGAATTGCCTGAGAGTTTGTCAGGTGTACATGATGTGTTTCATGTGTCCTAGTTGAAGAAGTGTTTGCGTGTACCCGAGGAGCAGATACCGTTAGAAGAGCTTACAGTTAAAAAAGATCTCACTTATGAGGAGTTTTCGGTAAGAATTTTGGAGACAACAGAAAGAGTTACAAGGAGCTGAGTTATAAAGATGTGTAAGGATCAGTGGAATCGGTATACAGAAGATGAGGCTACTTGGGAAAGAGAAGAGGATTTGAGAAAAATAGACCCACAGTTATTTGAGTAAGCATCATCCGAATCTCGAGGAGAATTTGATTTATTATGCATTTTTGTGAGCATTTGAATTTAGGAAAATAATAATTTAGTTAAAAATAAAATCAAATATAGGCTTACAATCATATGTGTGCATTCATGCTGCTGCATAATAATTTTTGAGTGGTGTGATTTGAAATCAAACTTCAAATTGTTTTGAATTTCCATTTTGAGATTTGCTTTGGAAAAATTAGAAAAGGAAAAAAATGAATTTCCCTCCCTCCTTTCTTATTTCCCTGCTTTCGGCCCAGTCGGCCTGCCTCTCTTTTCCCGCTCCCGCATGGCCCGCTTCCCACGCGGCCTTGCTTCCCCATGCTGGCCATCTCCTGCGCCCCGCTCCTTTCGCATGGCCCAGCTTTGCCCCAGCCCAGGTCTGCGCCGCGCTCACATGTTCTCCTCTCCTCCCTCTCGCTGACCGCATTGGCCCACCTAGCAGCCGTCTTCTTCCTTGGGATCAAGTCTGAGCCAGACTCTACCGCGCCGCCATGTCCGGCTTCGCTATGCCGCCGTCATTGCCGTGTCGCCCAAGCCGTCCCTGTCTCATAAAAACCAGATGCCCCATGCCCGTGCCTCCCTATCCAAACCCTAGAGCAAGTGCCGCCCCTGCTTGAGCCTGAGGCATCCAACCCTAGCACCACCGCGAGCTTGGAGAGTCATCGTCATTTCGCCGAGCGCCGCGCCGCCCTCCGTTGCTCCCCGCTTGTTTTTTGGTTCCAGTGAGTTTCCCACCCTCTCCTAGGCCTCTCCATTCAAAAAACCGTGCAGTGTAGGCTCCTACCCGACATCTCCGGCGAGCTCATCACCGTTCCAGCCATGGCGCCGCCGCGCCCGTCCTGTCCGGCCGACCGCCGTCGCCTCTCACCCGCCCGATCGAATCCCGTCCGTCCAAATCTAATCCAGCGGCCTATATCGAAGGATACCCCTTCGCTGTGAGATTTGGAAGAACCCCCTTAGAATTATTTGAGTCTTAACCCATGGTCCATAGCGCCTTCCCAGATTTTGTTTTCTTCTTTTGAAACCGTACTTTGATTCGGTTAGATCTAAAATATGTTTTCACTTATTTACAGTTTTGCCACTAATCTTGTTTTAGCCATAAAATCTCTGTTTTAACTCCGATTTGATCCATTCAAGTTGCGTTAGGTTCATAATTCCATAATCTACATGGTCATACTACTGTTATGTAGGTTTTCAACTTTTAAAATTCGAGGTTAGATTTAATCTATTATTTTACTATAGGAAATCTTGTTTAATTCATAACTTCTTCATTTTAGCTCTGATTTTTGTGATCTTCACATCTGTGTGTTCGTAGTGAGACATAGATTCATTTTTCAAACTTTTCATCTTAATTTTATGCTGTTGGTGTACTGTTCTAATCTATAGCTTTTGTTTGCTATGCATGATTGCTTCTTAATGCTTGTATGCTGTTGTGATTATCGGGTATAGACGGTGAGCAATTCGTGGGAGATCAAGGGTACTACTTTGACGAGCAGGATCGACAGGAGTACATTGCTCAAGGCAAGTATAGCATGGGATCATCCTTGTTTCCTATTTACTTTAATACATTAAATTCATGTTGCATGAGTCACCTTGATAGGGATTCCCTAGAATTGAACTTTTACCTGGTCACCTACGAGATATGCATTGGGTAGCTTTGCTAGTGCTCAATTAAAGCATGATCTTGTAACTTGACTAATGGTATATGTAATAAACATTAAAATATGACTTTTTAGCAACTAGGAAATAGGGGATTGGAGTGTTTAGCTACTTTCTAAATGCTTCAGATTCCTCTCCCTAAGGACTTATCTGTAAGTGATCATCCGAGACTTACAATACAACCGTGAGGGCTACATGGCTCTGGCTTTAGCTTAGTATGAAGACCTTTTCTAGCTTGTTAGAGGTTACCTTTATGGCATAAGAGGGGTGTGTTCTGTAACACCCTAGGTGTTTGGCTTCTACAAAAGTGCATTTCATTTCATAAACATATGCATCACCCATGTCATCATGTCATTATTACTGAAACATGCATATGCAACATTTTCAACTGTGTGTGTTTCATACTTGATTGTTGTGAATAGTAATGGTATAACATGTGAATGCAACATGAGTTTCTCATACCTTGCAACATGGTAGTAATATTACAAGTACAAAATAACAACAAAGTCATGAAACATGTGAAACATGAAATTTCAACATTTGAGTGAATTGCTTGTTTTATGCTTCATCACATGTGATAATTAGAAATTGGTATAACAATTGTGTAAAGTGGTTGATCATGGTCTAATACACCTTAACTACACTTAGGGTAATTGTTTGGACATTGTTCACGTAGATCAAAATGACAAAATTGCCCTTTGGGAGAGGTTTGACTCGAATTGACCCTTAGAGTGCCACAGTTTGACTGATTCAAAAGACCAACTTAGAGGCTTTGCATGGCTGTGCACTCTTTACCAAAGTTGTAGCTAACTTATCAAGGAACAAAAGCTGTTTTATGATCATCTCATGAAAATGGCTAGAACATGCTCAAACATGTCCCACAAGTCAGAATTCCATGCTGATTTCACACTAAAAAATTTGTCTAAGTCATTGATGCCATTTCAGTTTGATTGAGCCACCTTTGGCTTGATACAACTCAGGATACAGGGTGAATTAGCTGTAGAGTTCTAAAACAAAGTTGTAGCCCTACTATAGGTCTGCAACTTTCGTATACATTATTTTCACTAAATCATCACGGTTTAAGAGATCCATCACGGTTAAGTTCGCCTGTCAGTCATAGTCATCGAGCACTGAATCGAAAAGTTTCAGAAAACATTCAGAGCCGCCGTGGCCAACCAGCGCAGGAGCCGCTCACCGCGTGGTGCTCATGCTCTGCCGACGCCACCACGTCGCGCGTCCGCGCTCCAGAAGAAGGCCAGCGCCTGCCCGACGCACTCGGCCGCTCCCTTTGCTTCTCTTTCGCCTTCACCGCGTGCAGCGCCGAGCCACAGCCGCCCGCCATTGCCGGCCGAGCCGTCGCCCTCGCCTAGCTCACATGTCTTTGCAAAAACGTGTTGCCCAGTTCGCCTAGAGCCTCGTCGTGATCCCCTCTACCACCTCCACCGTTCAATCGAGTCAATTGAGTCTTGGTAAGCGTGAAATCGCCAGTTCTTCCACCGCCGCCATGTCGGGACTCGCCGGAGTTGGCGCTCCACGTGGCCAACTGTCATCGCGTCCCTTGCCGTCTCGTCTATCCCTTGCGCTAGGTCCGATGAACACTACCGAAGCTCGTAGAGTCACCCGTTAGGGCCGAGGCGCAGTCATCTCGCCGGAGCCGGCCCTGCCGTGGCCGTGCGCCACCATGATCGTCGTCACCCCCTGTAGCCGTAGCACTAGCTTCAATTGAGGGCACCACTAGATGCGCATGGGTGAGGTGACCGCTGTAGCACCGCTGACCTCGCCGGAGGAGTCACCGGCGACGAGCTACACCGTCGTCTTCCTCCGTTCCCCTGTCTGTCTCTCTATCGCGTGGGATCCCGTCGTCAGTCACTGAGTCAAGGCGGGAGCCAACGTGGGCCGTGTCGCATTGGGCCGCGCCAGCGCGTGTGGCGTGGGCCGCCGGATCTGTTCGGGCCGGCCCAGCCAGTAGAGTTAGGGTTTCAAATTCATTTCTGTTTTATTCTTTTGACAGATTTGTGTATAGATTCAAAAATATGTATCTCCTAGTTGGTAGCTTCAAATAATATGGTTCCAATTTTGCTGAGTTCATGATAATGTCTAGTTTTTATTAAAAATATAATTTATGCTATGTTCTGTTATGAAAATGGGAGTTTCTATTTATCTCTTTTAATCATGGAGGAAATAGGGATAATTATATCTTTTTCTATGTAGCTCCAAATGGCATGAAATTTTTATGGTGTACTGCTCATATCATGAATAGCTTGTAGTTAAATTTTCATATATTTTGGACACTGTATGTAGGAGATAGAAAATTATCTTGTTTGCATGGGTGGATCTTGTGTGAATTTTCATAATTTTTCTATAGATCCAGTAAAGGTAAAAACTGGTGAGTGCTGTTCTTATGCTAGAATGATGCTAGGAAAAATGAGAAATCTATTGCTTGACACTTTTCAATAGGGTTTCCTAATTATGCTCAAATTAGACATGCCATCTGTTATTTTGGATACAGCAAGTTATGTTTGCCATATGGCTTTGAAATTTATATGGTAGACTATATGAAGCATGAGATAGCTACTGTAATGTTTGTAGATTTTTCTGAACAATTTTACTATATATTGCTTTAATCACCTAATTAACTAAATAAATTAGAAAAGGATATTAAATAATTTATTTAGAAGTTGGCACTATACTTTCTAATGTTTATCTGGTATGCAAAACATGTTGGTAAACTTGGTTTGGTCCAATTATGCTTTTGCATCATCACTAAATATTTAATTTAGTAACCCTGTCATTTCTAGACAGATTCTAGGTTTACTGGAATTCGATTTGGTTAACGTAAGAAACATGCTTTGATGTTTACAAATTATTTGTAGAGAATTTCATAAGCTTTCCAGAATGTCCTCATGCAAGTCATTTGGATTTATAGAACTCTAGTTATGATTGAATTAAGGAACTACCCGTGTGCATATGAAACTTTAACTGTTGTTTTAAGTATGCCTTTATTATTTCTAAGTTTGTGGTAATGTTCCTAGGTGTTAGGCCTTTAACTGAAGATGAGCATCTTTATCTTAGGTTATGCAAGTTAGGTAAGTTGATCTTGTTTTTCAAGTTAAGTTAGATACCTATTTTAAAGTGATTTGAATAGAACTATTCTTACTCGGTAAACGAGTGTCCAATGATGCTTTCGTAAACACTTACTGTGATTCATTCATCATGAGCATCATGTCATTCCTTATGCATCCATGATATTTATCTTGTGCATCGGCATGCAATAGGTGTACCGGAGGGTGTGACACTGTTGGAATTCGAGGAACTGAGCGAGCAACAGCAGCCGACACCGGAGGTTCAGGAGGTGCAGCCTTCAGGAGAAGTGCCAGACGAGGTCATCGTTGAGTGCCCGGATCACCGTCCGTGCAACTTTGTGAAAGGCAAGCCCCGGAGCATATTAAGCCTCCTAATTTCCAAAATGCAGTTACAGTATTATTGTTACATATATATATTGTTGCATTAAGTTTAGGTGTTGGATGCAAACACTTGCTGCATTGGTTATCCAATCCTTGTCCAGATATTGATACCCTGAATCCTATGTAGCTCAAGCTCGTGTAGTGCTTAGCCCTGCTTAAACACGGTAGAAGTCAGGTGATTTCCTGTCACCTGCGAGATATAGGAAGATACATATGGCACGGTTGGCTATATTTGCTATCGTGGAAAAGAACCAGTCTTAATTTGAAATGAAGACCGGACGGAGGCTTGCCGGTTTGCAGTGACTCCGTCTGTGTCGATTAAGGACTGAATCTTGGAGCCTTTCCTGTTCATGTTGAACGCATGCCTCTCTCTTAGTTGGCCATGTTTGAAGACCGATCACAAAGCCGAGTAGCTCACCTCAGGCCGGGAGTCGATAAGTATAAAGTGTGCCTCGGAAGGGAGCCATAGGCGTGAGTCCAAGGGTAGGTGATTTAAAAGTCCTGATCGTCCTGGCAGAAAGGTAATCCCTGAGAGTGCTGGCGCTGATCGAACCCGCGAATTTGGTTCCTAAGTTGTTCCAAAGGTGACCCATGGCTATCCTTGCTAAGTATGCCAGGGTGAGAGTTAGGAATACCCCTCAGCTGAGTTGTAATTCGATTCGAGTCGCCGTCTCTCCCGGTTAGTGAGAACTTGACGGGCTTATCTCCAAAGTAGATACACTAAATAACCTAATGGTTCGGAAATGATGATATGATGATGACAGCCTTATTATACCTGCTATGGTTAATATTGTTTGCTCCTAATAAGTGAGTGCTCTAGTACAGGTGCAAATCTAGTGGATAGGTAATTGATGATAAGCTTGATGCGAAGTTTAAATTGGTTACTATAATCATAAGCTCTTTTATGCAACTGTGTCAAGCTATCCCACCTCATAAGCCTTGCATGACCCTTGGTGTCTTTTATTTCTGGTTTTGATGGGTAAGTCTAGCTGAGTACCTTCTCGTACTCGGGGTTTATCTCCCACCTGTTGCAGATGACCAGTTCTACTTTGGTTGCTGCAAGTACTGCCTTCTCCCAGCTGGGGATGAAGACTAGACCGTTGGGCGCAGTCTCTACTAGTTCTCGTATCTATTGATGCTTTGGTGGGACATGACTTAGATCTGGCAATGTATTTGAAACTATGAAGTTATGTACTAAACTATGTTGCTTCCACAAATTCAAACTTGGTTTGTAATATTATTTGAACTCTGATGGATGTAATCCGAATGCTACTTGTGAAATGTTGTAATGAATGATATGTTGTGTTGAATCACTACGGTCTTGGTTTGTATGTCGAGAGTTGGTTGAAATCCTTCATGATTTCTGGACTACCGGGATTATGGGATCTTAAGTACAGGAATTTGATCACTTCGGTGATTGTTTTTGTACTTACGTTCTTATGATTTGGTCAGTTCTATTACATGTTCCGGGTTGGATATAGTGTGGCCTCTATCCGCTAGTGTATAGGCTGCGCGTCATTGTGCCTGTCAGAAGGGGAGCCCTATATTCGCATGCCACAGAAACCTAGCGGCCCTAACTTGTTAGACAAATCTTTGAAAGGCTTCATAGTGCCCCCTGCCTGCTCACCTTGGAAGTGTTTTGGGAGTAATTAACCTGGGCATATGGGTATCATAACTCATAGTGAAAGTGTACAACCTCTGCAGAGTGTAAAACTGGTATATCAGCCGTGCTCATGGTCATGAGCGGCCTTGGAACCCTTATGGAATAGAAGAACACTAAGAATTATCTATTTATGCTAGTCATTATTCATGTTTACATTAATCATGTGTTTTGCATTGGGAATTGAAACAACTTGTTGCTACTCTTAAGCTAAAATTGTGACAACTAAAAGCTGAATGCTGTTAAATTTGTGTTAAGCCTTTTGAGGCTCATGAACCCCATGTTACACTTATTGAGTACGACATGTACTTACGCTTGTTTATTTTCATTATTTGGATAAAAATCCCGGATGGGTAACAAGTGGCTATGGTAACGATGATTTCCCTAAGGATTACTAGTCTTGTGGTCAACCAGTTGATGTCCCTATGATATGGAGCTTCCACGAGTGATCTTTTCTTACTTCCGCTACATTTAAGTGAAGACTCTATCTTATTCGTGATGTAATAAACACTTGTGATGATACTATTCATAATTTGTCGGCTTATGTGTGTGACTGATCTCTGGGCGCACATAAGATTTTGCATCCCATTTTATCCTTAAAATTGGGTGTGACATGACAATGGTCACATTCTTCTAAGGAACAATCTTACCTTGAACATGTTGCATGGTGGCACATGTTTCAGTTTGGAACAACTTAGGGGATGTTGTTTACCATGAACTGATGCATTAAAGTCTAAAACAACCTGCTCATAGTTACTGCACTTCTTGTATATAACATTTTTGAACCCAAGCACTTGTTCACTACACTCATGCCAAGTCAGGTAAACCCTAGGATTCTTCCCCTTGAAAACTACATAGTAAGGGCTCATTTTCTATGAAATCATAAAGAGGTTTAGCCTCAGCCAAATATAAGACATGAAATAGACCTTGAGTGCGGCATTGATGATCTTCGATTTGGTTAGACCAAATCGATGATCTAAAATGTCCCACTAAGGACCTGCTTCATTGGTATAATATCAATAGTTTTGACATGAACTCAGTTCAACATACCCTGCCTGGCTTCAACATGGAAGTACGGTGATTAAAATAGCTAGGTAGGCATGGCTGCATGTAGGTACATGCCTCCAAGTGCCTTGGACAAATCATCGACCACAATAAAAAAATACATGGCCAACCAAACAACAATCAAGAACCTACAGAGGCATCATTAGCAGAGAGCACCGAAAATAGTAAGCATACCATCATGTCATGGCAAATAAACAACTATACAAACAACATGGAACAAAGACCAAATGAAACCCTAATCAAGAATGAACCAACAACATGTACTAATATTAACCAAACAAATCATCATGAGCAAGTATATTAGCAAACCCTAACATCATCGCCATCATAGAATAGGGGGATTGCGGATTGATTTCACCTCGGGGTCATCGTCGGAGCAAAGAAGAGGCGCAACACGAAGAAGAAGAAGACCAGGTGGCGAAGAGGAAGCAGGTCTGGACAGAGAGGAGGTAGATCTAGCCGGAAGAACACCAACCGCACCAACGGAGCATGAGTAGAAGGAAAAAGACGACCGCCTCCCAAAGTCCTAGCAAGGAAGACGGTGTGGCGCCGCGTCGGTGCAGATCCCAGGCGGGGGAACGGAGAGGAAGCCTATAGGGAAAGAATGTCGCCTCACCGGACACCAGACCTCAACACCACCGCTGGTATCTCACATGATTGGGTGGAGAAGCAAGGGACAAGAAGGGAGGGACCACAGCGTCGGGCGACCGCTTATAAAGGCGGCAAATTTCACCTGAGGAGAGAGCACGCGTGGAGCTTTCAGCCTTCCCGCGCAAGCCCGCGTGAGCCACCCACCGCCACCCAAAATCACCCCCAAATCGGCCGTCTGGCGCCACGCGGTGCCGTGCCCTAGAAAAATGGAGGGGGATTTCATTTCCGTGGAACCAGGCAAAGGGGAGAGTTTTGCACCGCGTGAGCTAGGCTGGGAGACAGGCCAAGGCCATCAAACACGAGCACTGCAACCCAGGGGCGCAACCAGGCCATCGGGCCACCTTATCAAACATGCCCCTGGTGAACCACTCATCTTCCCCACATGCTTTCTCATGCGGCTGACGTCACCTAAAAAAAGCAAAACATTTATTTTGAAATACTATAACTTCTGAATGTTGTATCCATTTTTAATTTCGTCTGCACCGATGTGTTCTACGCGATGAGGTGAACAAAACTAGACCCCAGTTACATATGTTTCGAACAATCTTTTGTAGTACCAATTTATGTGTATTAACTTATAACATATAACTTACAACTTTATGCACACAAGTTGTATTGAATAACTTATGTATACGAGTTGTGTATGATAACTTCTGTACATAAGTTTTGATATAATTTATAAGTTAATTCATTCCTTTGTGTTTAATAATTTTTTTGTAAATAATAAGGTGTGTTTCATAACTTTTGAGCTTCCAAGTTTTTCGCATAAGTTATATGTTATAAGTTATACTTATAAGTTATATGATACTCCCTCTGTCTATTTATCGGACTCGTGTGAGCAAATTTTTTTTCCAATAGTTGGCGTCGTTTAAGCTAGGGACCTCCTCCCTAGGCGCTCGCTCTCCTCGTACGAGACGTGGGCTCCTCGTACACAATGCGCCAATTGATGCGGCGCCGCCCTCCCGTTGCTTCAAATAGCACCTCCGTTTCCCTCCCGTTAGCCTTCGTGAAAGGTCCAGCCTCTACGCCGCCGAGTTGTCACCACACCACCCCGTCATGCCACCAAATTGATCCACTCCATTGTGCTGTTGAGTCGCTCGATGCCGCCACCATGCCATGCTGCTGCATGCTTACGTGCGATGGATTGCCAGGCCGTCGATGACGAGATCTAGTACATGCGC
Organism: Miscanthus floridulus; assembly: GCF_019320115.1. Lineage (NCBI taxonomy): Eukaryota > Viridiplantae > Streptophyta > Magnoliopsida > Poales > Poaceae > Miscanthus > Miscanthus floridulus. Next base: position 66,850,139 of record NC_089588.1, on the reverse strand, counting down.
ATTGCTGGGCATGGTGAAAAGGAAAGGAAATCGCGTGGTAATCACGGCTAAATCTAAAGGCATTGTGGCAAAGAAGAAAAGGAAAGGAAGAGAATTGCGCGCGCGATGCCGGGCATGGTGAAAAGGAAAGGAAAAAAAATTCACATGGGTGCATGCGAAAGCCAGGCACGCGCCGTAACGGCGTTTGGAGCGGGATTAGCGGAGTATATACTTGGTAATTCAACAGTCGCCTGTGGAGTTAAAAGGAAGCCACGATTTAATGGGCAATTCTGCATGCGCCGCCCTCCTTGTCACTGCGCACGACCCTAAAACGAGTCTGATAAATGGACGAAGGGAGTATAAATTATATGTTATAAGATAGCAGACAAAAATTCCTACTAAAAAATTATTTAAAAAATATACAAGTGGGTCTAGTTTTATTCGCCTCATCGCTAGAACACACCTGCCAGGGTTATGATACCCCGGGTATCTCAAGGCATCAAGTAATAAGCCTTCTGGGTGGCCCAGCTGGCAGAGGCCTAGCGACCTCGGCCCACCTAAACCGCGAAGGCCCCATGCCAGGCATCAAGTCATGCGGTGCATCGCGACCTCTCCATTCTCCTTCCACTGCACGCTACGCAGCTACGCTCGACCTCTCCTTTGCCTTGACCCCTGAGAAGAGACAAGGAGAGGTCGGGCTCCATGAAGTACGCCAGCCCTGACAGGGATATGCACGCTCCACTCACTCCGCTAGGACTGAGGGAACAACCATCCCTCACATCCGGGCACACGCCATCCCGGCACACCCTTGTGTGGACAAGACAAACCCCTTCCTCTCTCCGCATGGGTAGGACCCAAGAGCAGGGATGAGGATGATTGGACAAGCGCTTCCCGTCCGCACGACCCCTAGGTGCGCCGCACACCTCGACTGTTTGCCCCCAACACGCCCCATCCATCGGCCTCAGCTCGCCCCATCCTCGGCGCTCGGGCCATGCCCCATGACTCTCTACCTCTAAAATATGAAACACTTGGTTGCAACGTATGTATGAAGTAGATGAAACATTTGGAAATACACTTCAACATGTGTGTGAAACATATGCAACATCCAGATAAAAACACTTGCATCTTGCAACATGAAAATACTTATTGCAACATAAGACTGAACGGCTGAAACATTTCGAACATACTCTTGCGACATATATGTGTGAAACATATGCAACATTCAGATCAAAATACTGGTAACATCAGGATCGAAACGCTTCTGAAATAGAAGAAACATTTTGAACAAACACTTGCAACATGCCTTTAAACACTTGCAACATGCCTCTGAAACATTTGCAACATCCCGATATGCTTTTTGTAACATCCGCATAAAACACTTGCAATTTACCTCTCAAACATCTGAAACAATTGAAACATAGTTTGCAACGTGTGCTTTCAGTGCAATATCTCCTTGTTGTTTTGGAATGGAGACTCGTCGACACATGGAGTTCACCGGTGTGGAGCTTGCCGGTGGCGTGGAGCTCGCCGCTCTAGTGGAGAAGGTCACGACAGGTCCAATGGAGAAGGCTGCGGCAGGTTCACGCGCTCTAGAAAGCCGCGGTGGCTGAGAGACGTGGTGTAGTGGGAGGATGGCGCGATGGAGATGCCGCTGGCGGAGCGCAGGCACGGTGGAGAGGGAGGCGCGACGGAGAGTGCAGTCACCGTGGCGGCACGGCGGAACGTGGTTGCGGTCGTGGTCTCGCAGAGACCTATTGCAGTGCTACAGTGAGATGAATTTTTTTAAATAATTGAGGGCGAGTGGATGAGCACATAAAGAACGATCATTGGCCTTACGCAAGTGGCCCACCATCTAAAGTGTCCGGCGCCGCAGACGCCCAAGAAGAATTACCGATTCTGTATATGCAATTGCGGTTTCCACCTTCAGTTTCTACTTTGTGTGGCCTAGAGAGTGAATAGGCACGACCAACCGGGTTGCCACACGTGTGATTTCCTCCCGTTCTGCAGCTAGGGAGCGGATAAGGTCCCCTATGCCCACGATCGAAGTTCGAAGCTTCGAACCGATCAAGCCAAGCTGGCGGTTCTCCCGACCAGGCAACCACTGTCCATCCAGAAAGTGATGATTGGCCTGGTTTGAGCTCCGCCCTCTCTCATCAATCGGCTTGGTATCCACTATCCACGCCTGAGCACACTGAGCGGCATGGCGGCGTTCATGGCTAGCGGCAGGGCCATGGCGTTGAGCAGGCCAAGCTTCGTCACCCCTCGAAGCTTCTTTAACTGGGGCCAAGGCGCGAGAGAAGCCGCGCTGCCGCCGCCGCAGCTGCAGTTCGGGTACCACGACGTCGAGCCGCCGTTCCCCATGTCGCTCGTGGCAAAAACACACCTCAGAGGTAATTACAGTATATGCTCTTGAATTAATTGATTGTCATGCGATTGTGAATCACATAATTGTCATATATTTTATTTTTGCAGTTAGCGCAGTGCCTAATGTTCTTTGTTTTCTTTGCATGATGTTAATGGTGCAGACCGTGAGCTCAAGTGCTGCTACAAGGCCACCGTGGACGGCTTCAGCGCGACGGACTTCCACCGGCGGTGCGACTTCAAGGGCCCCTACGTCGTCGTCGGCTACACCGACGGTGGCTTCCGGTTCGGCGGGTTCAGCCCGGAGGGGTACCGCAGCACGGACGACTACTACGACACGCTGGACGCGTTCCTCTTCTACTGACCCGACGACGAGCTTGCTCTTGCTGCGCCAGCGGAAGCCACCGAGGCCTCACCGCCGCTGCCCGTGGTGCTGCCGAAGGTGGGCGGGAGCGGCGCGGCGCTGTTCGACTACTCCCGCGGCGGGCCACAGTTCGGCGCCGACGGCCTGCTCATCGGCCCGCCACTCACCGCCGTGATGGGCGTGTTCACTGGACCCGACTCCAGCGCCGGCGTCGGCGACCTCCGCAGCGCGCGCTCGCGGCTCGTCCTGTCGTACGCCAGGCGGCCGGACGGGAAGGAGAGCCTGTTCGGCGACGAGGGCAGGGCCCAGCTCGCGGAGGTGCTCGTCTTCTGCAACCCGGAGATCGCGAGCCTGTACTGAGTGCTCATTGTCAGTAGCTTCCAGCTAGCGTGTAACTGTTCATGATTGCTCAATTTGGAGTCTAAAAACATACCAATAACGATGTAAAATTATACGTATAGTTAATTAGTTTATTAAGTTTTTGAAAAATCATACCACTGATATAGAAACCTTTTTAAATTCTCCAACGAAAATGCCAGCCCACGGCTATAGCACCTGGAGTGGAGAACCAAAACAAAAAAAAATCCAAAAACATCAAACTATCCACTGTTTTATCTTACCAGCACGCTAGTGCTTCCTCACAATCGATGACATGCGCTTGTGCTTTCTATTTTTAATCTGCAATTAAAACTTCAAACTAGTCTTTATTCCTCCTACATACTTCAAATTAGTCTATTCTTTCTAAAATCTGTACGATGGGCTGAAAAGCGAATCGATGTTAAAAATTGTATGAGCCGGATTATATGGCTGATTTGACACTCAAAACAAATATGGGCCAAAAGAAAGTCTAAAAAATGAGCCAGGATAAAATAGCAAGCAAAACAACATTCTCGTTACGACGAGTCCAATCTAGGTGGTTCGCACGCTAATTCGCATCACACGTCAAGCCCACCACATGGGCGCTTCAAGAACCACACCAGAGAGACACTACAACTAGCCATGATTCCACTAGATTTGCTCTGCGAATGCAACACCCCAGTGTTAAGCATGACATTTGACACTTGCATTTCATGAACACAAGCATCATTCAAGCATTCATGAACATGAGCATATAAAATTTCATCTCATTCTTATACCTTATCACATGAAATGTTGATTTTATATATATGATTATGCTTGTAATCATGTATGACCAATGTATGAAATTGTTGTAAGGGCACCAATATACTTTAGACACATCTAGAATGGTGAATGGAACAACTTTTGTATTCATGACATGGACCAATTTTGCTTCTAAGTGTTGGTGTACTTTGAAATATCATTTTCATGAGGCTAGTTTGACCAAAGTTGAACAATACCTTAGAGTGTTTGCATGCCTATGTGACCTAAATAATAGTTGTAGTTCACATCAAGGGTAACAAACTTTATTTAAGGGTCATGAGCTGAATCAGTGTCTAACTTAGTCAAATAGGGCTCACAAAAATCAAGAAAATGTTGTTTTGAAACTTAGAAAATTTTGCTAAGTCATGTGCCGACTACAGTTTCAAAGCACTCTACTTTGGAGCTTTGTAGTTTGAAAACCGTTGGGAATTAGGCCAAACTCCTTTAAGCATTTTTGTAGTACTCACTTAGCTCTACAAATTTGATTGAGAAAGTTTTCAAAAATTCACCACGGATTAGGAGTTATAGAGTCACGAAGTTGCGCTGTCAGTCGAGTTCAACGGAGTCTGAATAGGCGCCGCGCGTGCGTCGTGGCTGACCGGCGTAGGCCGCGCGTTCCACGTGATGGCTGTACACCTACGCCGGCCCCACCTGTCAGGCCAACGAGGGCAACAAAGCCACGCGACCCGCTGCCCTCCCTCACTCGCCCGCATTCGCGCTCCTCTGCCTCACTTCGCCTCTCTCTCGCCACACCAGAGTAAAGCCGTCGCGCACCGCGCCATCGCTGCTGAGCTCTGCCGAGCTCGCGTGCCACTATCACATCACCATTCCTCGATAGCTCGTGCACACCGCTTAGCCATTACCGCCTCCACCTCGCTGACCACCCATCACCTTAGCCCGAGCCAAGGTAAATGCCTAAGGGCAAGTTCGCCAGAGTGCCACCGAGCTTACGCTCGTTGTGGCCGTGCTCCACCGAGCCAACTCACTCACGTGTTTTGCTTGTTAGGGATAGTCTAGGGTTAGGGTTAGGTCACACCGCTGACCGTTGAGCCAACACCGGCACACCAGTGCTGGAACGCCACTGCGCATCGCTGTGCTCACGCCGTTGTGCCGCCATGCAAGCGGCCAAGCTTCGCCGCCGCTCTACCCTGACCTAATCCACGCCGTAGAGCTTCGCTAGGATTTGTAGATGCCGTAGCCGCGCTCGCCTGGCCATGCCATCATCGGGAATGGCCGGAGCACCACTGCGCACCGCCGTCGAGCCACCATGGGTAGCTCCAGTGATCCTCCGAGCAAACCTAGGGTACCTGCAGATGCGGAATAGGATGTGGAACACGTTGGTGCCGACCTCGTCGCCGGTGACCTCGCCATCGGTGAGTTCTCACCGGTTAAAGCCGGCCCCTGCCTCTATCTCTCTGTCATGTGGGGTTAGTTGACCCATGGGGCCCAGTCATCAGCGCCTCTGTGGTGTATACGTCGGGTGCACCTAGCATTTAGGGTTTATTTGTTTTTGAATTATTTTCACAGATTTGAATACAAACTTCAAAACTTCATATCTAGAGATAGGAGTGTCCAAATGAGGTGAACCAAATTTTATCAGATTCAGCATGAAGTGTACTATTTGATAAAAATCTGAAATATATTGCTTAGGGTATTTTTCTAGTATAATTAAATTGAGCAAGATAAGTGCTTCTAAATGTGTTTATATCTTGTAAATTGCATAACTTGAGCTAGGAAGGTGATAAAATTGTGATTCCAATTTTGCTGCTCTTGTGTTGATATGCTCTAGATAGGAAAAATATTAAACCTACAGTAAGTATACTTGAAGTATTATCTTCCTATTTAATCTTAATTAATTGGTAGTTTCTAGTAAAATTAATTGGGATAAGAATACATAACATATGATGATGCAAATTTTTACACATTATTCTTGTGCTAGGAGAAAAGTAAGAAAAATATTAAATCTGTTGCTTGACACTTTTCATTAGGCTAAACTATTTTTGCTAAAATAAGCCTATATAACTTGTCATTTTAGTAGAGATGGCTTTACTTATCCAATTGACATTAAATTTATATAGTAGACTATTAGGGTCATATGTAGGCTACTATATTTTTTTCAGAATTTATTGAGCATTGGAAGTATTTATCCTTTAAATCAACTTGATATATAAAGAAATTAATAAATGAAAATAAATAAATTAGTTGGGCTTAACCATGATATTTTCTGTGGTGTTTGTGATGCATATAGCCTGTTGATGTTATCAGATAGGCTTAGTAATAATTGGTTGTAGACAACTAGCTAATTATTGTTTTATAATTCACTTAGATGGCTACATGTGTTGTTTCTATTGTGGTAATAATTTCATGATGATAATGACCTTTTCTGTGAAACTTGTTAATAACAAAGTTGTATATAACTTAATTATCTACCTTGTGTTAAGTTTTCATAGTCATAGGCCTTACAGTTTAAGAATTATAGCTATTATAATTCTGCTATCAGAAATGCTTGCTCTCTGGATAGATCTAAAAGATTGAATTGTTTGACCTATATAACTGCTTAATCACATTAAGATGATTCAAAGAAAGTTATAGGAAATTTCATAAGCTTTCCAGAATGTCCACAACCATATTATTTAGATGTGTATGACTCCAATTATTGTCAAAACAAGTGGTTGCTGTCTTGCAGATAAGAAAATTGCTTAGATGAGAATTTGTTTAGTTACTAGAGAAGAGATATGCACCCACTCAGTAAAATAAGATGTAACTTGTTATCATCTTAATACAATGTGGTTGAAAACACCTAGGAGAATGCATTTCATCATATCCCACCATATCATACATGTTGTTATATATGCATCCACGATATCTTATTCCATGATCATGCATATAGGATCGTCCGAGGGGATAACTCTTTTGGAGTTCAACAAAGAAGAAGAGGAGGAACAATAGGAGACACCTCAGGCTATAGCTCTAGAAGGAGAGGAGCAAACTCTTGAGGACCTCCCTGAGTACCCAGATCATAGGTCAACCTCTTTCCTCAAAGGCAAGGCCCAAAGCATTCTAAGTCTGCTATGTTTTACAAAACTTCACTTTAGTCCTTTTATGTTTGATACATTAGGTGATAAGAGTTGAATTGAAACCATTTGATGCATAGAACTACCTTGTCCAGATATATACACCTTTAACCTTGTGTAGGTCAAGGATCAATTATATGCTTAGCCATGCTTAGACTGGTAGAAGTCGAGTGATTTCCTGTCACCTGCGAGATATAGGTGAATACCGAAGCACGGTTGGCTATATTTGCTATCGTGGAAAAGAACCATGGGGTAATGTAAATGGAGGCCGGGCGGAGTCTATGTATAGGTTGACTCATGTGAATCCGTCTATGCCGATTAAGGACCATACCATTGTTGGGCGCTTCTGATAAGATTGAACGCATGCCTCTAACTAAGCTGGCCGGATAACTCATTTCGACCGCGAAGCTAAGTAGCTCAACTCAGGCTGAGCTCCATTCTATAAAAGTGCGCACTCTGGATGGTAGTAAGGATGTGCGGGGAGCCAGACGTGAGCCCAAGGGCAGGGTAGTCCTGATCGTCCTGGCAGCTGGTTGTCCCTGATTGTGTGGTGCTGGGCGAACCCATAAAATGTAGACCTGAGTTGTACCAAAAGTGACCTAAGGTGACCGTTGATCTGGTCTGCCTAAGTTTGTGTTAGGAATAAATTCACAGCTAGTTGAAATCGATTCGAATCGTCGTCTCTTCTAGACAGTTAGAAACTTGGCTAGTACCAACATCGTAGTAACTGTAGTATGGAATGATGGTTCTGATGAACTTGGAATTATTATACCGGCTATGGTTACTATTGTTATGCTACTAAATGATATATCACATGTTGGCACATGTTAGATGCTAATCTAGAGATGAATAGCTATAATTAACTTAATGACTGAATTATAAAATGTATAGCTAAATTAGTGGCTTTTTATGCAAAATATTGTCAAGCTAGCTCCACTTATAAAGACTTGCAAAATCCTTAGAGTCACTTTATTTTTGGTTTATGATGGGTAAGTCTAGCTGAGTACCTTCTCGTATTCAGGGTTTTATTCTCATTGTTGCAGATGATACAGTTTATCATGGCTATTGCAAGAACTGCTTCTGTCCCACCGTGGACTAGGAGTAAGCCCTGGGTAGGCATCTCTTATTAATCCCTCTCTTATGCTTTTGTGGAAGTGTGATCATGAGCTGGCACCGTATTTGAACAATGTTGCAGATGTTGGTTTCAAACTTTAATTGCTTCCGCTACTATTTTACTTAAACTTGGTTTGTAATAACTTTAATTTGTACTCTGATGGATGAACTGTATTTGTGAACTTTATGTAACGTGTGACATGTATGTTGAATCATGTACGATCTTGGTTGTATGTTGGTTAAATCGAGACCCTTCGTGGCACTTGATGGACTACCAGGTTTATATTGGCTCAAGTATGACAGTGCGACCGCTTGCGGGCTGCCATTGTACTTATGCTCTTATAAATTGGTCGGTTCTGCTACAGCTGGCATCAGAGCAAGATTCAACATTAATTGCCACATGTGTATTTAAAACAAAGGTTTTTGTTTTCCAAAACTAGTTTCTAGCAACTTATAGCTATACATATAGGTGTTTAAAACCTAGAGTTTGAATCTAAAGTGTGCCGGTGATCACTTTCCTTTATGCCTAGTTAAGGACTTCAGGTGGCTAATTAAGTACTAACTTGGGGGTTTTTGATTTTGTCTTCCATATGACGTGCTATTGTAGGGATGCCATTCACTTGAGTGGTATTGTAAGGATCAAATGCCTCTATGTCCAAGGTAAGATGCCACTCATCATCACAGTGGCATGACCACAAGATGTGAACATGCGGTCTATGGGGAGAGTTTGCTTTGATACTGAAGTGTATATATGCCTCATATATATACGGAAGTATTTAATTGTGGGTTAGCTTTGATACGGCTATATATGCATATTTATATGTATATATAGGATGTATTTACTATCGAGTAGCTTTGATACGGAAGTATATATATATATATGGGTATATATATATGGAAGTATTTAGCTTGCAACCTAGAGCCTAGATTTACATTCTGCATATATAATTGTGGGGATGGGCTGAAATGAAATTCTTATGTAGGTATACTAACAATGAAACATATAGCCTGACTAGTTATGTTATATATGAGAAAACACTTGTATGCTACCGTGTATGCCGTTAGAAGTTTTAAATTTTCCTAAGTTTGTGAGGACATACGGAACGTGCATGCATCATGATAAATCATTATTATTACACTTGCATTATTCCTCCCCTTATGGATTTCTTACTCGATTATGTAACTCTTATCCATTATGAGATTGTCTCATGAGAGTTGCACCATGTTGTTGGTACAGATGGCAGCACCAGCTGGAAGTGAGACTTTCCTATTGATGTTTGGTACCCCTGCCCTACTTTGGAGAGTCTTGCATTATGCGGGGTATTACGAACCACCCCTCTATTACTGGAATGAAGTATACCTGGAGGGACAACCATGGTATGAAGTACAGCTGACCATACCAACTCGTAACCAAGCACCCTTCTGCAGGAATGGAGGGCAGAATCTGAAGGAAGAACTCCTTGGGAAGCTGCCCAAGTAGTGGCTTTTGTGGTGCCGAGTCAGATATGTCAGCAGCACGGGGATGAGCTTACCAGTAGTGCTGCTGGTACTTTTCCTTGGGTGGATCCATCTACAGCAATATGGGCATAGCGCAACCACAATGCATTAATCCAAGACCGGGATCCATCTACAGCAGACAGTTCTAGTCCCGCTATGAGTGCAATGTTTGTAGTGATGAAGATGTTCTATACTCGTCAGGACACCAGGGACTTCTGGTAGGAGTTCTATACCACTTGTAAGGTCAGGCTCATGAGGGCCGAAGCTGCATAGCGGAAGCTAAGGAAGCGTGTCCACAAGCACAAAAAGGCAGCAAGTGAGGCATGATGGGACACCGACCAAGCTTATATAGCATTGGGAGAACTCCACACTTAGATGGAATAGGTCGATTAGCAGAGAGCTGCCACCTAAGCGGCAAGAGCAGATGATTAGGCAGTGCTAGCGAGACTACGGGAGCAGCTAGAGGCCGCTCGTGCCGAGGCGCTCACAGCTACATGCCAGTGGATCCAAGCAAACAAACAGCTCTAGTAGAAGCAACACGAAATAGAGTCAAAGCCTTAGCCATGCAGCAGGACCGTGTCGAAAGGGACTTGCGCCAGCAGCTTGCGCGCACCCAGAATGTGGTGGTTGATCTTTAGCATGAGGTGCATTTTCTAAACAACCAACTGCACCCAATCCTTGATGAGGAAGAAGAAGATCTAGAAATGATGGTCGAAGATGACGGTTGGGAGGAAGAAGAAGTGGAGCTAGAGGATGAGGATGATGCTATCTCCGACCTCAACAGCGAGCACGCTAAAAATTAGAGTCGCCTAGTGACTAGTTAAAGCGCTAGATGTATCCCTGTTATTCATGTAATGAACTTGTAGCCTAAAGTTCGGTATTCGTGATTTAACTTTGGTGTAATATTGGCACTTTGCATGCTGTCTCACTAGGGATTGAGCTTTGATGAAATTCTAGTTTTATCTTACTGGTGGATCATGACATGCATATTAACGCATTGTGAGTATGATAAGTGATCTAATTGGTGATGTCTTGTTGCGAGAATGGATGATTATGCCTCTGTTTTATTGTATGAATTTAAGATTCGCTCCAGTAAGTTCAGTTTGGCATGATTACACAATTCATCTGCAATCTCTTAACAACATCCAATAATCACTTATTATTGCAACTTTGTAGATGACTCGCACTCGCGCTGGGGTAGGCACCAGCTAGGGTGGCAACGACGGTGACTTACCACCACCGCCGTCACCGTTTGCGAATGAATTCTTCGCATAGTTCCTAGGTAATCAAAGAGCCATGGAGAATACACTATGCCTCATTGCGCAGAACACCGCTCACGCCCGTGAGCAACATGAAGGGCCTGAGCCAAATCAATACAACTCTTTCAAGGGTTTCTAAGACACCAAGCCTCCTATCTTCAAAGAGGCCGAAGAACCACTCTAGGCGGATGAGTGGCTTAACACGATAGAGCAGAAGTTCCATCTGTTGAGGGTTACCGAGCATTTGAAGGCCAAATATGCGTCCCATCAACTACAGGGACCAGCAGGGATATGGTGGAACCATTTCCTATCTTCTCTACCTGCAAATGCACAGGTCACCTAGGAATAGTTCAAGTTAGGGAGGTAGAGGATATGATGGCGGAGCTGTGAGCGTGTTGGATCGGATGGAGGTGCAGCGATGACGGCGAGCAAGCACGACAGAGCTCGGCGGTGATAGCGCTGCTCGGCTGCGGGAGAGAGAGAGAGCGAGAGCGAGGCAAGGCAGAGAGAGTGAGCAAGCGCGAGGTGGCACCCTCTTCTGCCCGCTCAAGCTTGATGCACGAGGCCGATGCCGGCTTACGGACGACCACGACGGCTGCTGCCCCAGCCGATTCAGACATGTGAAGGAGCCAACTGACAGAGCGACTTCTTGCACCTATAACTCCTAATACGTGACGATTTAGTGAAAATGGTATTAGTGAAAGTTGTAGAGCTATGTGAGATCTCCAACTTTGCTTTAAGAAGCATTGCCGAAATCGCTATGGTTTTCAAACTACATAGCTCCAAAGTGGTGCACATGAAACTAAAATCTACATTTTGACAGCAAAATTTCGAAGTCTAGAAACAACATTTCATTGCTACTTTGGGGCTATTTTTTTACTATGTTAGGCACTGAGTTAGCTCATGGACCTAAAACAAAGTTTGTTACCCATGTCAAGAACTATAACTTTTATTAAGGGTGCACTGCCATGCAAACACTCTAGGCTATAGTTCAACTTTGGTCAAAATAGGATAATGAAAAATGACTTTATGAGTAAACTAGGACTTAAGCAAAATTGACCCATGTCATGAATAGAAACATTGTTCCATTTACCATCCTAGACATGTCTAAGGTGTTTTTGTGACCTCACAACCATCTCTTGCATTACTCACACACGATGACAAGCATATGCATGTATATAATCAACATCACATGTGATAATATGTAAAGAATAAGATGACATTCCATATGCTCATGCTCATGAATGCTTGGATGACGCTTGTTCTCATGAAATGCAAGTGCCAAATGCAATGCTTAACACTAGGGTGCTACAGGGAGTCCCGCCGAGAACCGAAGTGGAGCCGAGGCCGGAGGAGAATGAGGTTGTCTCTTTTGCCCATTTCCACTCTTTTGGGTTTGAGGTGCCGATGCACCCCTTGCTCCGGTGGTTGCTACACTACTATGGGCTCTGCCTCCATGACTTGACCCCAAATGGGGATCCTCCACCTCTCCATCTTCATCATGCTGTACGAGGGCTTCCTAGGAGTCCCTGCCTACTATGAGCTATGGCGGTCTTTATTCTAGGTGGTTCACTCAGTGCCTTGGGGGTCCATCTTCCTCGGATGGGGGGGGTGCCTTGATCCAACTTCATCCCAGAATGGAGGACAGCTACCTAAGCCTTGACCGCTACCCTTTCACGGATTTGGCATATTAAAAGTTGTGGCTCTACGTCCCCAATGAGAGCCCACCTATACCATCTTATTCTCCTGACCCACTACGTGGTGACCTCCCAGAGTTGTGGGCGGAACTACCACCTAGGGAGGATATGCAGGAGGTGCCCTACTTGTTGGATGCGATCAAGGACCTGAAGAACCGGGGCCTAACGAGGATGAGGGTTATCTGTACCTTCATCGTCCATGAAATCCTCCCATTGTAGATGACGCACCACCCCCAGTGGGAGTTCTGGGGCCCGAAGGACGCTACAATCGAGCTAAGGGTCACCATCCATGAGGATGACCTAGACCAACTAGTGATGGAAGTCATGGGAGTGTACATGCTGGATTGTGGCAGAGTCTTCAACGCCAGCCTTCCTCCACCGACAGACGAACCTCTCATCGGCGTGGTCTCATGCCCACTAGTTCATCCTTATGAGGTGATTTTTTCGTGTACCATTGTTCATGTTGTTTCTCTTTATTAAATCAACTAGAGTATGCAAGCAAGGCTCATGCTAGTATTTGTGTTCATGCTGCTTAATTTAACTAGTATTTTGAAATTGCTTACTGTTGACACTTCTTAACATTGCTACTAGATTTATGTCCCTAGCAATGACACCAGAAATGTTTGATGATGATTCATATGTGTGTATATAGGAAAGGGGATTCCGCAAGCGCATAGAACTATTGTGTAGCAAGTGTCGAATTTATATTTTCCCAAAGGAAGGTGGAAGGACGTGTTTGGGAACTGTGGTTAGGTAGACTAAGTAGGTATGTCTAGCAACATGGGGGTGATGAGGGTAATATGGATGATGGACAAAAAAAGATAAAAAGGGTTGATCACATAGACAGAGGCAATTAGAAGTGTAGTGTAGCTGAGTATAAGAAGTAGAGTATGTAATCTTAAAGCAACAAAAGTAACTTAATGATTGTGAGAACGTCCTTAGTATGAGGGGCGTACTTGCATTGGATTTAACCGAACACGAAGCACAACGAGCCCTACTTTTTAATAACTAGACCCAATGTGGTGCAATACAGAGTAAAGATAGGGCTGTCACCACCTACCACTTCCACAATCTATCCGGGGATCTAGCCGTACCTACAAGCAAGATATAGCCTAAGCACCACGCTTAATCTATAATTCATTGTTTCGATCCAAGCTCCGATGAAATGAGATCGAAACACCCTAACTAGACGGTAGAACATGTACTAACGATGAATGAACTAAACACTAAGATAATAATGATGCAGATGCCAAAGGACAAGAACCTAGGCTCACTAATGATATACAAGAACAAGATAGGACTTGAACTAAACAAAGCCATATTACTAAATAAAGTACTTGACAAAATAAAGTACTAAATAAAGTAAATGCTAATAGAAAGATTACAAGAGGAGCTATACCAGACCAGAAGATTCTTCTAGACTCTGAGGTGAGCTCCGCTCTACTCTTATCACTACTAGCTAGCTACTACTCTTGAGAAGCTTCTGAGAGCTTAGAACACTTGGAATGCTTGAGAGTTGCTGAGTGATAATCTCCACCGAGCACTGTCATGCATGTGGCCAAAGCTCACCGCCGTTTAGCCATAGCTCAGACCTAGCCCTAGAGCTCCGCTAAGACCTCCTGATGCCATAGCCCCGCTCGCCTGGCTGTGTCATCGCCGAAGACGGTGAATCCACCACCGAGCACCTCCGCCGAGCTGCCATGACCACTGGCAAGGTAGCTCTAATGATCCACCGAGCCAATCGAGGGTACCATTAGATGTGCGAGAGGGTGGGGAACACAACTGTGGTGACTTCACCGCCGATGACCTCGCCATCGACAAGCTATGGCCGGTCAACCACTGTGCCCTATTCTTTGTGCCTGTCAAGTGGGGCCCATTGACCTATGGGCCCCAGCAGTCAGTCACAGCGGGTGTAGTGAGCCGGGTGCACGTAGCGATTTTAGTTTTAAATGTTTTTCTTTATTCTTTTTCAGAAATTGATTCAAACTTCAAAAATTCGTATCTTGAGCTAGGAGTGTCCAAATTGAGTGAACCGAATTTTGTTGGATTCATCTTGATGAGTACTATCTGTTAAAAATACGAAACTTGATATATGCTATAGTCTTATGTCCTATTTTAATTAATTTGTTTATTCCCATTTATCTTAGAAAATGTATAACTTAAGTTTGGTATATGCTAAAAATGTGATTCCAATTTCTTTAGTCAGGTTTTGACATGTTGTAGCTAAGAAAAATATGAAACCTACAGTTAACATGCTTGGGATATGCTTTCTTATTTTGACTTAATTAAATGCTAGTTCTTGTGAAATTAATTGTGGTAGATGTATGTAACCTATGGACATGAAATAGTTTCTACAGTGTTCTAGTATTATGAGGAACATATGAAAAATAGTAAATCTATTGCTTGACACCTTTCGCTATCCTAAGTATATTTAAGTGACTATAAAGCATGTAACTTGTCATTTTTTAGAGATTGTTTTACTTGTCCAAATGGCATGAAATTTTAACAGTGGTCTCTTGAGAGCATGTACAAGATACTGTAATTTTACAAGAATTTTTTGAGAATTAGAAGTAGCAGTTCCAATTTTCATCCAATTAAATAAACCAATCAAGGCTTATATACAATTCATTTAGGTCCAACCATTATAGTTTTCAACATGTTGGTGAGTGTATGTTTCTTGTACTAGAGAAGAGATATGCACCTACTCAATAAAAGAAAGTTAATCTTGTTATCACCCTAATGCCTTGCAATTAAAGACATGTAAGATTATGCATTTCATCATATCATATCATCCATGTCATTACCTATGCATCTATGATATCTTATTTCATGCTCAAGCATATAGGATCGCCTGAAGGAATCACCCTCTTGGAGTTCAAAGTAGAGGAGGAGAAAATTAGGAGGCACCACAATAGGTAGCTCTTGAAAGTGAGGAGCAGGCTCTAGAAGAACTACCAGAGTGCCCTGATCATAGGCCTACATGTTTCCTAAAATGCAAGCCCCGGAGCATTCTAAGTCTCCTATGTTTTACAAATATCAACTTGAGTCCTTTTATGTTTGACGCATTAGGTTATATGAGTTGATTGGAAACTCTTGATGCATATAATTTCCTTGTCCAGACATATACCTTGAACCCTGTGTAGGTCCAAGATCGATTATATGCTTAGCCATGCTTAACTCGATAGAAGTCAGGTGATTTCCTGTCACCTGCGAGAGATAGGTGGACACTAAACCATGGTTGGCTATATTTGCTATTGTGTAAAAGAACCATGGGATTTTGTAATTCGATGCTGGACGGAGTCTATGTTGTAGGTTGACTCATGTGATTCCATCTACGCCGATTAAGGACCACATCGTTTTTGTCCTCGGTCATTTTGAACGCATGCCTCTCACTTAGCTAGCCAGATAACTCATTTTGACCATGAAGCCGAGTAGCTCAACTTAGGCTAGGCCTCGTTCTGTTTGAGTGTGCACTCTAGATGGTAGTAAGGATGTTTGGGGAGCCAAACATGAGCCCAAGGGCAGGCTGGGCTTGAATGTCTTGGCAGCTGGTTGTCCCTGGTTGTAAGGCGCTGATTGAACCCGTGAAATATGTACCTGAGTTGTACCAATGGTGAGCTAAGGCTACCATAGCTGGTAGACTTGGGTTTGTGTTAGGAATACTACCCAGCTAGTTGCAATCTTGACTGAGCTTCCTTCTATCGTAGTATTAATGGCAAGTGGAATGGTTCTGAGAATGGTATAATAACTAGCTATGGTTACTAGTGTTCTGTCACTAATGATATACCACATGTTTGGCATAGGTTAGTTGCTAATCTAGAGATGAATAGCTATAATTAACTTGGTTACCAAATTATAAAATGTATAGCTCAACTAGTGGCTTTTATGCAAAATGTTGTCAAGCTAGCTCCACTTATAAAGCCTTGCATGATCCTTGGTGTCATTTTCTTTTTGGTTTATGATGGGTAAGTCTAGCTGAGTACCTTCTTGTACTTAGGGTTTATTTCCCACTTGTTGCAGATAACACAGTATATCATGGATATTGTAAGAATTGCTTCTCTCCCGCCGTGGACGAGGAGTAAGCCATCAGCAAGGCGCTTCTACTTATCTAATCTATGATGCTTTTGTGGGATGTGATCATAGATTGGCAAGTATTTGAATAATGGTGTGAGATGTTGGTTTAAAAAATACTTTGCTTCCGCTACTACTTATTTGAACTTGGGTTGTAATAACTCTTTTCGTACTCAGATGTATGTTGAACTACTTGTGAACTTATGTAACATGTTGCTTGTATGTTGAATCATGTATGATCTTGGTTGTGTGTTGGATTATTCAAGATCCTTTGTGATGCTCGATGGACTACTGGGTTTATATGGGCTCAAGTATGATAGTGCGATCGCTTCAGTGGTTGTCATTGTACTTGTGCTCTTATAAATTGGTCGGTTTTGCCACAGCTGGTAATGGAGCAAGATTCAACATTATTTGCCATATGTGTATTTAAAACAAAGGTTTTTGTTTTACAAAACCAATTTTGACAACTTATAGTTATATATAGGTCTTCAAATCTAAAATTTAAAATCTAAAGTGTGCCAGTGATCAATTCCTTTATGCCTAGTTAAGGATTTCAGGTGGCTTAGTAAGTACTTACTTTGGAGGTTTACTTTCTTGCAATTTTTCTTTCGTCTTCCATATGGCGTGCTATTGTATAGATGCCATTCACTTGAGTGGTAATGTATGGATCAAATGCCTCTACACCCAAAGTAAGATGATGAGTGGCATACCGCAAGATGTGAGCGTGCGGTCTAAGGCGAGAGGTAGCTTTGATACTAAAGTATATATATATGTTTCATATATACACTGAGGTATTTAATTGTGTGTTAGCTTTGATATGGCTATATATGCATATTTATATGTATATATCGGATGTATTTACTTTCGATGCAGAAGTATATATATGAGTATATATATATGGAAGTATTTAGCTTGCAACCTAGAGCCTAGATTTTCATTTCTACATATATAATTGTGGGGTTGGGCTGAAATGAAACTCTTGTGCAGGTACACTTATAGCAAAACGTGTAGCCCGACTAGTTACGCTTGTATTATGAGAGAACATATGTATGCCACCGCATACGCCGCTATAATTTTTTTTTAAAAAATCCTAAGTTTGTGAGGACGTACAGAACGTGCATGCATCATTATAATTCATTCATTCGCATACTTGCATTGTTCCTCCCCTTATAAGTTTCTTATTCTGTTAAGTAATTCTTTTCTAAGTAAGGTTGTTCTTACAAGAGTTGCACCACAATTTTGTTGTTACAAATGGTAGCACCGGCGGGGAGTGACAATTCTTGGACATGTTTGGCACTCCTACCCTACTCTAGAGGGTGTTGCACTTTGTGGGGTATACGGAACCACCCTGCTATTTCTAGATTGAGGAGTACCTGGAAGGGCACCCATGGTTTGAAGTACAGCTGACTATCGCTGCTCGTACACAAGCACCCCTATGGAAGGAGTGGAAAGCAAAATTTGAGGGAAGAACTCTTTGGTAAGGTGCCTAAGTGGTTGCTTTTGAGGTGCTGAGCAAGATTTGCCAGTAGCATAGGGATGAGCCCACAGACAGTGTTGCTAGTACCTTTCCTCAGGTGGATCTAGCAACTTTAGTTTGGGTATAGCGTAACTGCAATGCGTTGGTACAGGACCGAGATGAGCGGGCATAGAGTTCTATTCCCACTATGAGCGCTATGTTCGCCATGATGAAGATGTTTTATGCTCATGAGGACACCTGGGACTTCTGGCAGGAGTCCTACACCACTTGCATGGATAGGCTCAGGAGGACCAAGGCTATAGACGTTAGCTCAGAAAGCATGCCCATAGGCATAGGAAGGTGACTAGAGTAGCTGCCAAAGAGAAGAATGCAACCCAGGTAGCAAGGGCTGATGATCAGGCTATGCTGACAGGACTACAGGAGCAGCTAGATGTCACTCACACCGAGGCATTTACTGCTACGTGCCAATAGATCTTAGCCAACAACCGTGCAGCTCTGGCAGAAGCAGCACAAGACAGAGCCGAGGCTGAAGCAGCACAGTAGGCACATGTTGAGTGGGATTTGTGTCATCAGTTTGCTCATGCCCAAAACATGGTGGTTGATCTTTAGCATGAGGTGCAATATCTGAACAACCAACTGCATCCGATCCTTGAAGAAGAAGAGGATCCGAAAATGTTCGCTGAAGATGACGGTTGGGAGCAGGAAGAACAAGAGGTTCCCGTGTATGAGGATGATGCTATATCCGACCTTGATAGTGAGCACACTGACGAGTAGAGCAGCTTAGTGACTAGTTTGATGCACTAGATGTATCCCCTATTATCTTTTTGTGATGGACTTGTAGTTTAAGTTTCAGTATTCATGATGTAGCTTCGATGTAATATTGGAACCTTACATGTTGGTCCACTATGGTTTGAACTCTAATGAAATTCTAGTTTCTTTGTACTGGTAAAATGTGACATGCATGCGAACGTATTGGGAATACAATAAGTAACCATATTGGTGATGTATGTTGTGTAAATGAATTGTTATGCCCCTATTTTATTGCATGAATTTTTAAATTCTCTCTAGTAAATTTAGTTTGGCATGTGTCGGTTTAGAAAATGACCAACATGTAAATATTTGTAGTTTTGCTGTACGTTGTGATTGGATGTGGCCTAACACTCAATGACACAGGGTTTATACTGGTTCAGGCAATGTGCCCTACGTCCAGTTTGAGTCAGTTAGTGTCGACGAAATATGGTCGACAGTCTACCTAGGGGTATGCCCAAGGTAGTCGATTGTCGGTAGACAGATGCGCAAGCTACAAACAAGATGGTGACGCAAGACAGATATGAGGTTTTATCTAGGTTCGGCCACCATGAAGGCGTAATACCTACGTCCTGTGTCTGATTGTATTGTTGTATGTCAATGAGAGATGTTTTTTAGAGGGGTCCCCTGCCCGCCTTATATAGTCCGGGGGGTAGGGTTACAGATCTGGAAACTAATCCTAGCCAATTACAATTGCCATAGGTGGCCAGATAAGGATTCCTATTCTAACCGACCAGGATCTTGCTTGATCTCTAAATCTGCCTTGATTCCTTACGCAGGATTCCGAACAGGTTGCCTAGGCCACGCGTCGTCTTCTAGTGGGCTGGACCCCCTGATCCGGGCTGGCCCAAGCCTTAGCCGTAAGGGTATAGCGGTTAATACCCCCATAGCTAGTCCCCGAGCACCATGTATTATGCTGCGACACGCCATTCGATCTCCTTCGACTAATGCGATCCGTCTTGATGTCATCTCCAACTGATTGAAACATTGACCAATCGAATGTGCCAGCATTCTGGTCAGAACAGAGAGCAGTAGACCATGATTATAGCTGAAGATTCCAGTTGTCTGAAGAATACATGGTGCTCTAAAGAAAAAAGAAAAAGATTTCTTTCCTTATCAAGTGTGCCCACTTGTATTTCTAAAAAGAAATGTAAGTGACCCTTGGACAATAGTAATTCTGGCAATCAGTCAAAGCGTAGGGGTCGATAAAATAAGCACATTCACCGTAAGGTGAAGTGTGCCCACTTAGTCCCCGAGCCTGGTAGTAGGTGACGTAGGCATGTGGTGCCAGGGTCTAAAAAGAATTTCCACTGAAGTTAAGAATCCAATCATCGTACAAGCAATACGAGATGCACCGACAGGTGCATCGTACTGATGTAGTCCCCGAGCTTGCTGGAAGGCGAAGTATAAGCCTTGTAGCAAGGTCTAAATAAATGCCTCTCGACTGTATGTGAGTACAAATCACATGTAGCCGAGGAGAGCGGTCTCCGAGCAGTGGTCGGAACAGTCCCCGAGCATGGTAGTGGTCGGAGCAGTCCCCGAGCACGGTAGTGGTCTGGGTAGTCCCCGAGCACAATAGTGGTCTGGGCAGGCCCCGAGCATGATAGTGGTCTGGACAGTCTCTGAGCACGAGAGGTGCGGCAAAGAACCAAATGCCACTTGTACTATTATTTGGTGTATTTATTTATCTTCTTACTCTATCAAGTCCAATCTGACACGTCTGGTAAAAAAACTAGACGGGTATAGCACGTCATACTGCCTTCTTGTCCTTTCAAGCAAACAGTCACTTGGCACCTGTAAGGAGGTGCGTCAGCGTGGGGACTCTCACACTGGTAATGAAGAGGCGCATATACTGATAACGAAGAGGCGCATAAATTGGCATAGATCTCGAGGTTGTGAAAACAACCGTCTGAGGTGCGTGCGCACGTCTCCCAAGAATCTCGGGTAGACAAAATGGCGAAACTCTTGGTTAAATATAGTATAGAATTGGTAAGTTACTTTTTACCGAACCCCATTACCATTCGCTGTCATAGCCTTCTTCTTCTTGCCAACCCTAATACCTCCGAAATCATCACCAATCAATCCTCCACCATATCCTCTTTCATCAGTAAGGCCAGATTCAGGGCAAAAAGTGATGCCCAGAAGAAAGCAGGAGTCATGGCGAAGGAGTGGTGGAAGTCGAGAAGCAACGAGCAGACCATCGAAGACCTCGTCATCATGGGAGTACTCCACAACAAGGAACTCATAGGATGGCGTGCGTCGGAGGGCGAGGGGTACCCCGATCCACAACCAGGTGAGATTGTGGTTTTCAAAGACTTCTTCAAGCGGGGTTTTGGGGTTCTAGTGCACCCTTTCCTTTAGAGGCTCTGTCTGTACTATGAGATTGGGATTTGCAATCTGCATCCCAACTCGATTCTCCTTGTCTCCACCTTCATTCATCTTTGTGAAGCATATGGCGGCTTCCAGCCCCATTTCGACTTCTTTCACCATCTTTTCTGTCTGTGGAAGAAAGGAAGTGGCGGCTCGAAGATAGCCAGAGGTGTGTACCTCAACCTCCAGGATGGGATGAAGGCCTAGTACTTGCACTGCCCTTGGAACACGTCGCTTGACGACTGGTACAAGAAATGGTTCTACATCCACGAAGAGCCAAACACGATTACGCTATGCGACGTGGGATTTGTTCCAGAGAAGAGGACAAGCTAGTTAGAGAAACCCAAGCACCTGGAGTAGATTTCAGAAATACTTGGAATGATTCTGTGGAAGAAACTGGATGGTCCGAGCGTGGTTAGGAACTTCATCAGCCGATGGATCCAGCCCTGCCAGAGGAGGGTACATCCTGGCTACGAGTACCAAGGTAGCGCAGACCCGACGAGGACGAGGCAGGAGGCGCTTGACAAGATCGAAGTCAGGGCCAGAATTGGAGAGCTTTTTAACTTAGCTGATCCAAATTATGTCAGATTGAGCGACATCGAGCACGCTTTCAAGCTCGCCCGACCTCCCCCAAAGGTAACTCATCTTGCCTTGTACCCGTAGTCTTATGTTGTAATAGAAACTTACTGTATTATTTCCTTTGTGTTTCCCAGATTAATGGTCAGGATAGAGCAATAGTGTTTATGTCGCCACCCCCTGGTGTAGATTGGACGCAAGTTGTCGACCCAACCGCCCAGTCCAGCGCCAGGGTCGAAGATGTCGACTGGGTCGTGCTCGTAGTTGGGGAGGAGGCAGCGGCCAAAGCTGCTGGTAAGCGACCAGCGACCAGCAAGCATTGTCAGGCGATCTTTACTCTGTCGGATGATGACATAGAGGAGGGAGAGGATGCAGACATCTTTCAACTCATCCCTCGAAAGAGGAGGAGGCAACTGGAGTCGATGAAGCAAGGAGGCTCCTCCATGCCAGTGGGACCCACATCACCGACCACTGCAGCGTGAAGGACAAGCGGTGGAGGGGTCGAGCACCAAGCCCTAGCATCGGTGCTGGATGTATAGGGAGACCAGGTGTCACCCGCACAGCACGTGGAGCAAGCACGGCCGAAGAGACGTGCCTTTGCCACATCATTCTGTGCTTCCAACATGTAAGTATTTGTAACTTTGATGTAAGCTTGCAATTTTTATTGATTATGGTTGCCTTCTGAACTTATCTTGGATGTACTAGGTCGGCGTCCACCGAAAATCTGGATCAACTAGCCAGGAGCAGCGTGGCTCCGGCAGCAATTGTAGAGAAGACTGCCCAACAGCCATCCATGGAGGTACGCATAGCAGAAAATCCATCGGAGCCTCAGCCCACCAGCAGTTAGACAATAGTCCTCGAGCAGGGGGTCAAGGGAAGAGCCGAGCCAAACACAAGTGCTCCAAGCACCAACCCTGCGGAGGGCGACACCTCAGCACCAAGGGTAACGGGTCAGGCCGAAGAGCAGTGGCCAGAAATGAAAGCACACAGCACGTTTGTCGATGATGCAGCCCGTGGAAAGGCCATAGTGATCGCAGATGCTGCCAACTTCGGACCAGCACCGATACCCAAAGAAGAGGCCGAAGAGGCCAAAGTAGAAGAGGTCCTGGGCCGTCCAAAGGACATGTGACAACATGTATATGTGTTGCACTGGCGGAACGACCAATGGGTTGTTCATGAAGAAATCCCAGAGGTCGAAGAGACCATGAAAGTTGAACGAGCGGTGAAACGACTGGTGACGGAGGTCCAGGTATGCTTTGCTTCACCATCTGATCTTGCTGTCTAGTCAAACTTTCTTACTTATCTTCTTGCACACAGGACTTGATGAAGACCGCAAGGTACCATAAGAAATGCTTTGACCAGATTGAGGGGATCATTGCAAGCAATAAAGAGCTGGCGGTCGAAGTGGAATGCTTGCGCCACCAGCTTGAAGCCACCAACCATGAGAGGACGGAGCAAGAGTCGCAGAACCAGAACCTGGTCGTCCAGCTCAGTAACAAAGAGCAGGAAAGAACAAGTAAGTAGTCACTTTATCACTATGAGTGCATGACAAGTGTTGTTGCATTGTTGGTAGTAACAGCTATAGCGCAGGCTTAGAAGCCGAAGTGGTCTGCCTCCGAGAGGAGAATAGTCGTGTGGTCATAGAGTGTGATCGCCTGAAGGAGGACAACAAAAAACTGGCGCACGACCAGTCGCAGCTCTGGGACCACATGACCAAGATGAAAGAGGAACTGAAAAGTAAGTTTTCCAAACCCCTTTGCTCACTTTTGTTGCCCGCCTTATCTTGTCGTGGTATGACATTCTAATAGCTTGTGCGGTTTGCAGTTTTAAAAGTCAATGCCAAGAAGCATCTGGAGGCCGTGATAAAAGATCGTGACGGCTAGAAGGCGCAGTGCCAAGAGATCACCTTGGATCGGGACACATGGAAAAACTAGTGCTAGGAAGTGGCAACGGGCATTTTGCCGGTCCTCAACCTTATCGATCCAGCGCTTACAGAGGATGTGCCAAGGACGCCACAGCTCGGACTGGTCGATAGATGCCGAAAGGCATGGGGATGGTTCCAGGAGTTCGTGAAGGAGGCGGGTGAGTACACATGCGCACATGTGCTAAGCATGGTGCGCGCTCACTACCCCTTTATCGATCTCAACTGCCTGGAGGCTGGATACCCGAAGGAGGTAGATCTAGACAAGGCTGAGGAGCTTCGGATGACCTAGCTGGACTTGTCAGCAAAATTAATTGGCGACATTAACTTGTGTGGAGGCGGGACAGCACCTGTATAGGGTACACCATCAACAAGTCAGCTGGAAGCGCCATCAGTTTTAAGCCAACCGGCGAAGCCTGCAGTCTCGACTAGCCAGGCATCGGCGGGGCCATCTTCTTTAGCTCGACCAGTACAAGAGTCCCCGAGACTCGAGTAGGATGTCAGGCACAGCGAGCAATAGGTGCCGCGTGCCCCGACCAGCCAATAGGATAGGCTATAGCTATAGAAGAAGATGTAGTTGTGTTATTGTAACTTGGACCTTTTTAGGCAAGCTTGTAATAACGTAACTGTATATCTGCATAAGCTTGTTTGTTTTGTATAAAACGTATTTAAGCTTGGAACTCGTGTTGGTGTAACTAAGTGAGAACATGTTAGCTTTCTGTTTAGTTGTACCAGTTTAGTCGACACGTCATCCTAAAAGGTTTGTATAGCCCTAGTTTGCCATGTGGTCGGAGTGTGAGGTGCGTGGCCTGTGCACACATAGACACACACAAGTCAAACCAGAGTGGACCTGCCGATCACCCGTAGCGTAGAGAGCAGATCCCATGCACGCATTGGGAGGAACTGGAGATAGGTCCTGCTCCGAAAACCCAGGAAGGAATGGTGGTCGGTTTTGACTAGTTGAGTTAGAATAACAATAGACTTCGAAGTGAGACATTAGAGTGGTCGGAGAAATCATAATAGCTTTATTGAATTAAATTGAAAGTACAAAAGGAGTACATATCTTAGTAGTTAAGCATAGAAATGCCTAAGCTTGTCGATGTGCCATGAATTGGGTACGTCCGTACCGTCCAGGTGAGCTAATCAGTAAGACGTTGGTCATGTAACTTCCTTGATCATGAAGGGGCCTTCCCATGGAGCTGTGAGTTTGTGAACACCAGCATGATTCGTCTTCCACTTCAGGACCAGGTCCCCGACCATGAAGAACTGCTCCTTAACGTTCTTGTTGTAGTACCTATGCAAAACAGCAAGGTATTTGGCTATACATACGCAAGAATCAAGCCGCTTCTCTTCTGCACTATTCACTTCTAGCTCCCGCACTTCATTGACCTTGTCTTCGTCGAAGTTCTCTACCCTTGCTGATCTGAAGGCTATTACTGCTGGGAGCACTGCCTCAGCACCGTAAACCATAAAGTATGGTGATACGCCGGTATTACGACTAGGCTGGGTTCTGAGGCCCTAGACCACGGCTGGTAACTCTTTGAGCCATCTTCCGGGAGCTTTGTCATTTTCTCTGTACATCCTCTTCTTAAGTGTGTCCAAGATCATACCTTTTGCCCGCTTGACCTGTCCATTAGCTCTAGGGTGTGCCACCGAGACTTATTTTACTACTATGCTCCTTTCATCGCAGAAGTCCCAAAAAGTGTTCCCGATGAACTGAGTACCCAGATCAGTGATGATGCTGTTGGGTATGCCAAAACGGTGGATGACCTGGTCGATGAACGAGACAGCCTTTTCTGAAGACGCCTGTACCAAGGGCATGTACTCTATCCACTTAGAAAATTTGTCGATCAGCACAAAGACACATGTGAATTTCCTAGGAGCCGGTTTGAAGGGCCCGATCATATCTAGTCCCCAGCATGCGAAGGGCCAAGAGGCTAGTATTGTCTAGATCTCGTGTGCTGGTATATGGATTCTCTTGGCGAAGAACTGACAACCCTCACATTGGTGGACTAGCTTCTCTGCATCGGCTACAGCTGACGGCCAATAGAACCCTGCTCGGAAAGCCTTGCCAACTAGCGTTCTCGAGGCCGTGTGGTTGCCGCAGGAGCCAGAGTGGATTTGGTCCAGGAGATGTTCACCATCCTCTTGGGTTATACACTTCATCAAGATTTCCTCCTTTGCGTTCTTGCGCCATAATTTGCCATCGACGAGCATATACTACTTACTGCGACGCATCAGGCGTTCATTTTCTGTCTGATCAGTATAACCGCTGCCATCTGTCAGGTACTTGATGAAAGGTACTCTCTAGTCGGGTTCATTAGTGGTTAGAGGTGGCTCGGTGGTGCTTGACGCCGGAACCATAGCCACCAATAGCTGGTCTAGAGGCTTGTCGACCGTGGGGTCTTCCTCTTCGATGGAAGGCGTGAGCAGGTCTTGAACGAATACGCCATGTAGGACTTTGGCTCGGGATGATCCTAACTTTGATAGCGCATCTGCTGCTTGATTTTTGTCCTAGACCATGTGTGTGTACTCGATGCCATAGAACTTGCCTTCCAGCTTTCTGATCGATTTGTAGTATGCATCCATCTTTTCGCTGGTCGTGTCCCAGTCCTTGTTGAGTTGGTTGATGACCAGAGCCGAGTCTCCATAGACATAGAGATGTTTAACACCAAGCTTGACTGCAATGCGCAAACCATGTAGGCATGCTTCGTACTCGGCGGCGTTATTAGATGCTGGGAAATAAATCCTGAGGACATACCGGAGCTGCTCCTTGGATGGTGACATGAAAAGGACTCCTGCTCCTACGCCGTCGATGTTGAGAGAGCCATCAAAGTACATCTTCCAATACTCATCGGGCCCCTGAGAGGCAGGTGTGCTTAAGTCTGTCCACTCGACGATGAAATCGACGAGTGCCTAAGACTTGATTGTAGTACGGCTTGCAAATTCCAAGGAGAAAGGGCATAGTTCCATTGCCCATTTGACGATGCGCCCATTCGCATCCTTGTTGCGAATGATGTCTCCCAAAGGGTACTCGGTCATGACCACCACATGATATCCGTCGAAGTAATGTTTCAACTTTCAGGATGTTATCAGTATGGCGTAGATCAGTTTCTGAATCTGTGGGTACCTGGTCTTAGATTCATTGAGTACCTCACTGATGAAATAGATTGGTCACTGTACCTTGTAGGCGTGGCTAGGCTCATCGCGCTCGACCACCATGGCAGTGGAGACCACTCGATTAGTTGCCGCAATGTAAAGCAGGAGGGTTTCGTCTTCTCTAGGAGCAGTGAGGACCAGAGGTGATGTAAGGAATTGTTTCAACTGTGTGAAGGCAGTGTCTGCTTTCTCCAACCACTCAAACTTCTCGAATGCTTTGAGCAGCTTGAAAAATGGTAGTCCTTTTTCACCTAATCTTGATATGAAATGACTGAGAGCAGCCATGCATCCGGTAAGCTTCTGGACATCCTTCACCTTTTTGTTTGGCTTCATGTCTAAGACAGCTTTGACTTTCTCCGGGTTAGGGCATATGCTGTCGTGACTGACGATGTTGCCAAGCAGTATACCAGAAGGAACACCAAATATGCACTTCTTTGGGTTTAATTTTCATTGGAATGTATTAAGGGCTGCAAAGGTGCGTTCTAGGTTGTCAATAAGGGTATGTGCTTCCTTGGTCTTGACAACTACATCATCAACATAAGCCTCAACGAGGTCGTCTTTTATCTTGTCTTTGAGGCAAGCCTATATGGCGCGTTGGTAGGTAGCCCCGGCATTCTTGAGCCCGAACGACATGGTCGTGTAACAGTAGGCGCCGAAAGGCATGATAAAAGATGTCTTGATCTGGTCGTCCTTTTTGAGAGTGATCTGGTGATAACCAGAGTAGCAATCGAGAAAGGAAAGCAGCTCGCAACCAGCGGTTGAATCTATGACCTCATCTATGCAAGGTAAACCAAAGGGGTCCTTAGGGCAATGTTTGTTGAGATCAGTGTAATCAACGCACATTCTCCATTCATTATTCTTTTTACGTACAAGAACCGGGTTGGCAAACCACTCTGGATGATACACTTCTTTGATAAATCCGGCTGCCAGTAGCCGTGTAACTTCTACCCTAATCGCCTCCTTCTTGTCACGAGCGAACCATCATAGCTTCTGCTTGATAGGTTTGGCCTTGCCGTTGACATTCAAGGAGTGCTCGATCAAGTTCCGAGGTACACCGGGCATGTCAGCAGGTTTCCATGCGAACACATCCACGTTGCTACTCAAGAACCTAACAAGCATGTCTTCCTATTTGGGATCTAGGTTGGCCTCGATAAGGGCCGTTTTGCTAGGGTCACTGTCGACCAGCTGGATCACCTTGTGCTCCTTGGACTTGATGTTCTTGCATGGAGCCTCGAGCTCTGGGATCTCCAGGTGGTTGGCTGAGGTCTTCTTGGCGTCGAGCATGGTCTCGGCCATGCGAATAGAGAGGTCGTGAGCCTCTGCTATTTTGAAGCTGTCGTCCTCATAGGTATAAGCTGCGTATATGTTGCCCCTAAGAGTTAAAACCCCTTTCTCGGTAGGCATCTTGAGCACGAAATACCTGTAATGAGGTATGGCCATGAACTTGGTGAGCGATGGTCGACCAAGGATAGCATGGTAGGTGCTGTCGAAGTCAGCGACCACAAAGTTGACGTAGTCGGTGCGGAAGTGGTCCGGGGTCCCAAATTGCACAGGTAGCGTGATCTGCCCAAGAGGTGTAGAGCTCTGTCCGGGGAGAACACCCTAGAACTGTGCCTCGTATGGCTTGAGATCCGCCTGGGTTATCTTCAGGGCTGGCAGACTGTTCTTGAATAGTATATCGATGGAGCTGCCATCGTCAATCAGCACTCTGTCGAACTGGACCTTGTTGATACAAGGATCGAGGACCAGGGGAAAATGTCCTGGCTCAGGTATTGCAGCCCATTGGTCCTTTCTGCTGAAGGAGATCTCGCGGTGAGACCAAGGAGGGAGTCGTGGATCGGTGATGAGGTTGTTGGTGTTGGCCATGTTCAAGCAGGCATGGGCGAACAACTTGCTATCTTGTTTGGTCTCGATGGACACTTTGCCTCCAATGATGGTGTGCATGCGATCGGTTGGCTTGACGTACATGTGATGAGGATCTGTGTCTTCATCATCATTGTCCTCGTTGCGCTATTCCCCTACATCGTTAGGCTTGTCGGATGTATTCCAAGCCTGTTGACGCGTGTAGATAGACTTGAGAACGCGGCAATTCTCCATGGTATGGTTTGACTTGGGATGGAGCTGGCAGGGCCCTTTCAATGCTTTGGCATAGTCTTCTTCGTAGTTACGATGTCCGCCACCTTTTTTAACGGTGTTGACCTCGCCATTGTCTTCCCGAGCACGCTTGCCCCTGTAATCATCACGGCGGTTACGCCGCTGATTACGTTGGTCGCGGTGGTCGCGGGAGTTGTTGCGCTGGTTGCGGCGGTCAAAATTGTCGTTCTGACCATGGTTGCCGTGGTAGTCGTCGCGGTGTGGGGGGTGGTCGGAGCATGGAACCCTTGCTGCTTCTTTGATAATTATCTTTTTAGCGCCATCGGCGTCCGCATATTTCTTAGCAGTGGCTAGGAGCGCTATGACTGATTCAGGTCTCTTGCGGAGGAGCTTGTCCCTTAGGGCGTCGTGGAAGCGGAGGCTAGTGATGAAAGCCTCGATTGCCTCGTTGCCAGAGATTGATGGGACCTTGATGTGCATCTCCAAGAAACGCCGGACGTACTCACGCAGTGGCTCATCTTTCCGATCTCGAATCCGCTGCAGATCATATTTGTTGCTCGGTTGCTCGTAAGTAGCAATGAAGTTGTCAATGAAAGCTTGCTTGAGCTCCTGCCAAGAATCAAAGTAGTTCGCCGGCAAGCTGACCGGCCATTGGTGGCCTGCATGGCCAACGGCGACTGGGAAGTAATTAGACATGACGTGCTCATCAGCCATGGCTGATCTGCACGTGGTTTCATAGAGCATAACCCATAATTTGGGTTTCTCCTTGCCGTCGTACCTCTGAAGCTTCTCGAGCTTGAAGTTCTTGGGCCATATGACTTGGCGAAGGTAAGAAGTAAACTGCTTCAAACCCGGAGGGCCATGGGTAGTATCGTATTCCATATGGCGATGGCTTTCATGGGATGCACGATCGTGGGCTCTCTGGTTGATGCGATCGCGCAGATCGCGTTCTCTGAGGTAATGGCGCAGATCATTATTGCCATCACGGTGATCCCGGTTGCCACCCTGGTTAACCCTGCGACCGCGGATATCACGGTAATTGTCACGGTTGTCTCAGCGGTTGTCGTCCCGGTAGTTGAGGCGGTTGTCGTCCCGACCACCATCATGGCCACTGTTTCCGCCTTGACGGTTGTCTGAGGGGTCATCGTTGTGCAAGCCACATTGGTTGGGTGGTTGTGAGCGACTTGAGTACTGGCGGCTGTGGCTTGACTCGACTGAGACGGATGGAGCCTGGGCTTGATTAACAATCTCTACGGTCTGAGCCATAGCAGCCGTCAGATAAGCTTGTATATCATTGCGAACTGCCTGGGTTTCCGTGGTATTGGGTAGTTGTTGCATTGTCGCCATAGCAATAGCTATGTTGGCGCTTGGAGTCCTAAAGACCTGTTTGTCCCCCACCCTATCAAAGGCATTGTTAAGGTCATGTGGCTGGACCCTTATGCGTCGTGCCTCCTCTTCTACCTCGGCTTCGATTTGCCGGTGATTAAACCGGTCAATATTGTGTGCTTCGCGTGCAAGCCTTTCTTGTTCTATTTCGCCAACTACCGGTGGTTCGTCATTACTGACAACATTGATCAAGTCCCCTCGCCTTGGTGGGAAAGACAAGAATTGTGGGAACCCCAGGGCGTGGTCTGGGATATCCAGATCGTATTCAACGCCTTCATCGTCATGATGCTGGAGCTCGAAGTGGACGGAGGCATTAGATGCGATGCCAGACGAGGAGCTGGAGCCACCCTCTTGAACTGTGTGGACGGATCCTTCTCGATAATCCTCAATCCGGACCATGTTGATGAAGTAGTGCAGGCCGTAGGGCTGGACCTGGTAGTTCTCCGTCGAGGCTTCGTACTCGGAGAGCCGGAGACCCGTCGTGGAGGCTGGCCGGCGACGAGCGGAGCGCCCTTCAGGAGTAGATGTGACCACAAGATCCGTACCGAGTCATATAGGACGACTGGCCCGAGCTGGTCGGGTAGATCTGTTGTGGGTAGCGGTTACCTGCTCATTAGGTTGACTTTGAATTGAACTTACCAGGGCTAGGGTTTCAGCAAGTTTGGTGCCGACCCGATCGATGGAGTCGAGCAGGTCGGTGTTGTCGATCGGCTTCCCTTTGTAGGGAGGAAGCGGATGACGGGTTGTCGGCGTGGCTGAAGACGATGTGGGCATGGTTGGAGCCTGATCCACCATGGTCGGAGCTGGATCCATCGTGGTCGGAGCCGTAGCCGATGCAGGTGAAGCAGTGGTCGACGCAGATTGAATCCGCGCCTCCTCCGTGGTCATGGCGATGAAGTCATCGGAGCCAGTGGTCCAGGTGATCTGGCCAATGGTGAACGTGAGGCCGTTCGGCATAGCCATGGAGCCGGAGATGATGACCATCTTGTTCACTTGGAGAGCAGTACGCACACCCCCTACCTAGTGTGCCACTGTCGACGAAATATGGTCGGCAGTCTACCTAGGGGTATGCCCAAGATAGTAGATTGTCGGCAGACAGATGCGCAAGCTACAAACAAGATGGTGACGCAAGACAGACATGAGGTTTTATCTAGGTTCGGCCACCGCGAAGGCGTCATACCTACGTCCTGCGTCTGATTGTATTGCTATATGTCACTGAGAGATGTTTTTTAGAGGGGTCCCCTGCCCACCTTATATAGTCTGGGGGGCAAGGTTACAGATCTGGAAACTAATCCTAGCCAGTTACAATTGCCATAGTTGGCTGGATAAGGATTCCTATTCTAACCGACCAGGATCTTGCTTGATCTCCAAATCTTCCTTGATTCCTTACGTGGGATTCCGAACAGGTTGCCCAAGCTACACGTCGTCTTCTAGTGGGCCGGACCCCCTGATCTAGGCCGGCCCAAGCCTTAGCCATAAGGGTATAGGGGTTAATACCCCCACAGTTAGTGACTTTATTCCTGAGCCCAAGTGCTCGAAGTTTGCTGTGGGGTTACAAACGAAAGGGAGAAAGATGGGGGGTACAAGAGGTCCAATCAAACTCTAGTCTGAAGGGCCCAGAGTGACGGGAGCTCCGCTATGTGCTAAGTGTTCAAGCGTGTGCTCGAGGTTTGAACCTGGTGGTTCTGTTGTGGTGTACTAGTGAACTGATGGATCTATCTGTTGGGAGAGAGCGCATCCCCTTTTATAGATGAAGGGGATGGCCTTACAAGTGAGAGGGACAGAGTACGTATGCTACTAAGTCTTGTTGCCCACGCCGGCGGGTACAATATGATGGTAGGTGCCCACTATACTGTTTAATGTCAGATGCACGTGGGAGGTTGCTTTGTCTTCTTCTAATATGGTAGACGTCGGTGCCTGCCATACTGTTGATGCCTAGAGGCATGTAGGGGGTTTTACCATGTTCGCCTGGTATGGTAAATGCCAGCGCCCACAACACTATTGATGCCCAAAGGCCTGTGGCGAAGTCTTACCATGTTTGTCTGGTATGGGAGTTGATGGCGCCCATAACACTGTAGGGAAAATGTCGGTGCCTACAACACTTCTTGAGTTCTGTCATGCCAGGAAGCTCACAGGGTACTGTTCGGCAGGTGTACAGGGTACGGTCCTTGGTATTGCGGTTGTCATGAGTGTCCTGCCTTACTTTCTCCATCTGTTTCCTGATCCTTATCGGGCGGGCATCCTCGGTCGGCTGGTCCCAAACAGCTCTAATTGCGCCAGTCGGAGAGCAGCTATAAGTTGGGGTTCGGCGTATTCTCGGTCGGAGAAGCGGGTCGGAGTCGAAAGTGGTGTTTGGCCAGGCCTTCCGATTGAGAGAAGGGATGGAGTCAGAAGCGAGCGCTGTTCCTTTTTAGCGAGACCTTCCGGTCGGAGATTGGATTGCCCTTCTAGCCTTTTGATTAGGTATTTGGGCCGGCCTAGGAGTTTCCGCATCGTCTGCTGGGCTGAGCCTTTGTTGGGAAGCTGGTCCATGAGGGACCCTAGGTTTATGAACCCGACAGGAGCCCCCGTGCCCCCTGGTGATTCGGGTAGAATTGTCTGGGGGATTTTTGTCTTGACAGCGGGTGCGCGTGAGCGCACCCACCTGTGTTGCCCCCGAGCCCCCGGGCGATTCTTGTAGAATCATCTGGGGGGTTTTTTGTTTTTGCCGGTGGGGGAAGTTTTTGTTTTGTTAGCAGGTGCGCGCAAGCGCACCCACGGGTGTAGCCCCCGGGTGATTCTGGCCGAATCGCCTGGGGGTTTTGTCAGTGGGCATTTTAGGGATTGAGGTAGTTTTCAAGGATCAAGTGAGATGGAGCTCACGGATGCTGGCGTCGAACGTTTTAGGGATCGAGCAAGATGGAGCTTGTGGATCCTGGCGTCGGGCGCATGTGTCAGGGGCAGCCAAGGCAGTTTAGGGATCAGGCGAGATAGAGCTCGTGGATCCTAGCATCGGGCGCACGCATCGGGCGCAGCTGAGGCAACTTTAGGGATTGGGTGAGACGGAGTTTTGTGGATCCTGGTGTCGGGCGCACGTGTCGGGCGTAGCCGAGGTAGTTTTAGGGATCTGGCAAGATGGAGTTTCGTAGATCCTGGCGTTAGGCGCAGCCGCTGCAGTTTTTGGGATCAGGCGAGACAGAGTTTTGCGGATCCTGGCGTCGGGCACACGCATCGGGCGCAGCCGAGGCATTTTTAGGGATTGGGCGAGATGGAGCTCGTGGATCCTGGCATCAGGCGCACGCGTCGGGCACAGTCGAGGCAGTTTATGGATCAGGCGAGATGGAGCTCGTGGATCCTAGCATTGGGCGCACGCGTCAGGCGCAGCCGAGGTAGTTTAGGGATGGGGTAAGACGGAGCTCGTGGATCCTAGCATCGGGCGCACGCGTCGGGCACAGTTGAGGAAGTTTAGGGATTAGGCGAGATGGAGCTCATGGATCCTGGCGTCGGACGCAGCCGAGGCTATTTTAGGGATCGGACGAGATAGAGTTTCGTGGATCCTAGCATCGGGCGCATGCGTTGGGCGCAGCCGAGGCAGTTTTAGGGATCGGGTGAGACGGAGTTTCGTGGATCCTGGCATCGGCCACATGCATCGGGTGCAGCCGAGGCAGTTTAGGTGTCTTGAGCCCTTAAGCCCTGTTGGGCTTTGGTAGGGGTCGGTTGAGTTTTATGCGTTACCCTATCCGTGGTTTCTCTCAATCGGAGGGCTGAGCTAACGTCGCTTGCCTTGATGGCTCGGGCTTGAGTGACGCGCTTGGTGAGCTCGCTAATGGGTATGATCAAGTGAAATCTAGGTCCGTTGTTTGTGATGGGGTTGGCATAGCCCTCATGTGACATTCCACTGCTCCTTAACCTGCAACCAAGCAGATGCCTGGGTCGTTCCGGAAACCAACCCAGGTGGCCCGCTGGCCTCCCCTCGATGGAGATTCTATGGGTTTGGCAGAGGTTAGGATCGAATGAGAAGGTTGAGATGACCCTGTCTGCTTTGGGGCAGACTAGGCGAGGGCTGCTCAGAGCTCATCTGTGTTTTCTCCCCTGGCTCTGCTTGATGTGAGGCAGCCTCCAGCCCTTCGTGGGCTGACCTTCGAACCCCGGACGATCGTTGCTCATGTTGAATGAGGCAACTGCCGCTTCATGATGAAACACGGAGCGTTGTGATGCATTTAACCGCATATGCGATGCCTTGGATGTATGGAATGAATGAATGCATGTATAGATGTATGAATGATTATATAAAGTAATAGTGGGGGTTGGTAATGTTACCTTGATGACTTGAGTGACAGGGTTTGAGGAGCTCCAATCGGAAATGTCCGACCGAGATCCACGCTCGTCGTTCATGACAGAGTCGGCATGGCCCACATGGGGCGTCCCTCTGCTTCTTACCTGTCTCTCAGTGTTTGCTTGAGCCATTCGACCGACTTAGGAAGCCTGATGGTCTCTCCTGGGTGGAGATCCCGTGGTTGGGCCTTTCCAAGTCCCACCTGGGAAGGAGAAGGGCCACCTGCGCATGGTGGCGCTTTGGTTTTCATGCTAGGCATGCGGTAGTGGTGGGCCATACCTAGGCCATGTCTCATCTGACCAGGCACCGTTCCATCGAGCAGGGTGTGTCCCATTGGTCAAGGCACATCCCATCGTATCCCATCCGCATTGAATGGGGAAAGGAAGAGGGTTTTTTGCCCCCATCGTTTCACCTTTCCCTAATTGCTGCGCCTTTCCCAACTACTATGCCTCTTTCTTTAAGTAGGAGAAGGGAGAGGGCTTTCGCCCTGTTCCTTCGCCTATTCCTCATCTGTCGTCTCTTCTCTTTCTTCCTTCTTGCCAAGAGCATCTGAGTGCCACGGTGGTTCCTAGGAGAGAAAAGGGGAGAGCAAGGGAGAGGAGAAAAACTCACAGATCCATTTGCAAACCTAGAGCGAAATGTCGAGCTAGGGGCCATCCATCATGAGGGAGTCGGTGCTGGCTGCCTTCGCCGAGAAGGGGTTTCTACTGCCGAAGGAGGTGGCACACTGGAGGGCTCTTGGGAGGGAGGATTTCCCACAACCTCGGGCTGGTGAGGTTGTTTCCTTCCTCGCCTTTCATGAGCATGGGTTAGGATACCCCGCGCACGTGGGCTCCTTAATGAGTGGGGTTTGGAGCTACATCACTTCAATCTGACTGGGGTGCTACATATCATCGGCTTCGTGACTATGTGCGAGGCCTTCCTCGGGATGGAGCCACACGTGGATTTCTTCCGGTGGATGTTCTCTAGGTGAGCTTTGTCGGAGGGGAAGTCGCTCATGATCACACTGGTGGGGGGCTTCGCGCTCAGAAGAAACCGAGCACGGGGGTGGCACAGGGAATGGTTCTACATCAGGAACCTAGTGGAGTCGTTGTTCCTGCCTTTCACTAGCAGGAGGTCGGAGAAGCAGGAGAGCTAGTCGTGGGGCCCCACCAGTCGGTAGAAGAAGAAGGTGGAGATTATCAAGGCGGAGCTTCAGAAGCTCATGCGGCATGGCCTTGATAGGGTGCGGGTGTTCCACACCCTCTTCCACCATCGAGTTGCTCTGCTGGCAGAGAGGATGCGACCGATGTGGAAGTACAGTGGCCTAATGGACCCTGACCATGCGTTGCCAGAGGAGCTGCCAAACGACGAGGTCTAGAGTCTCCTTGACCGGGTGCTGCAGCTGAGGCCCAAAGAGAACCTCGATAGAAAGCCTGGACCTCTCAACGCCGCGATGGTGTCAAAACTGGTATGCTCCCCTTCCTTTACTCCGTGTTCTTTTCCCCTTTACTCTCCTATTTTTCGATTTTGAGTCACCTATTTCACAGGGACTTGAAGCTTACAAGTCCTGGCCACACCTTCCAAAGGGACCAGAGGGTGCGGCCCCGTAGGCCACCTAGAAGGAGGCGGTGGTTGAGAGGAAGAAGAAGAAAGTCGAGGAGGTTCGGTGGAAACATGTGAAGGAGATGGAGATCGCCCGGCACGTGCGAGCCGAGGAAAATAGGAGCGATGTCAAGTTAGAGCTCGAGTCAAAGGACCCCATGGAGGTGGGTGATGACATGATCTTCTATGAGGAGGAGGAAAGCCGAGAGGTCGTTGTGACCTTGGTGGAGCATCATGATTCTATGGCTGTGTCTGCTAGTGGTAAGCAGGAGGTAGAGAGGCACGGCGATGTTCCCGCACCGAGGAAGCATGCCACGAGGGCGGACGCCATCGGTGAACGGGAGGCGAAGCGGACGCGATCACCGTGCCCTTTTGAGGCATTGTCGGTCTTGTCCCCGCCTGCTATGGGCATGGCGGGACAGGCCATGCAGTTAGAAGAGCGGGCTCGCACCTGCGTGTTGTCGGGGCCGGTGCCAGCGTGCGACCCACCTTGAGATGATGCCCCGCTAGCTGCTCCAGTCGGTGTGCCCCAAACCAAAGGTCGTGGTGATTTGTGGGCTGAGCAAGAGCCGGTTGGGTCAACTCTACTCCCGGTTGAAGTGAGGGGGCGTGGGTCGCAGCCCGGGAGCGGTCCTCGCCCTACGGGCCTGTTGACATCGGGTCGGAGTTTCAGAGTCGTACCGCTTACATCCCAGTATGCCTTTCTTTGTTTCTTTTCGATCTTGCTGTTGAGTTTTTTGGAGTGTGACTGACCTGTACTTTTTCAATAGTGACCAGATGTTGACGGGGCTGAGCATCGCCCCAACTCCCATGCGGGAGGATTGGAGGCCCACCTTGCAGTGCGCCATGGCGAGCGGTGGGTAGAGTAGGGTGGTGGTGGCAGGTCCTTCCCTTTTGAGGGCAGCGCCCCTCGGGTCGGTCGCCAGTACAGTAGCAGCGATGGCGACGGTGTTGGCGGCGATCCTGGTGGTGATGGCAGAGGCCGCGTCGAAGGTATCCCTTGTGGCCCTTCCTCCATCGGCTGTAGTAGAAGAGGAGAGGGAGACCAGGCTCCCTGCCTCACTAGGTGGGGGGGCACATGGCTCACCCTCCCGGTCGGAGCTGGAGGTGCTAAGGGGAGATGCGTCTGAGACAGAGTCAGAAGGCTTGCTGGTGACCCGTGAAACAAAGGTGGTGGAGATCCCCTTCGACAATGAATCAAGTGATGAGGTGGAGCTGCCGGCGCCGTCGCAGGAGCTGGCGGTGGTCTGGTCGGAGGCTGGGCCCTCTAGTAGGCTAGAGGAGACTGACCTGGTGTGGCCCTACCCCAAGGACCCAATGAAGGTTCGATTCATCCTTCAGGATACGCAGGAGTGTCAACTCTGGGACATCCTTGGGGGGAGAGGATTCGCCATGGAGTTCAATCTTGCCAAACCGTCGATGAAGCTTGAGGAGGCCCAAGAGAGGGTTGAGTTTGTCTAGCAGGCGGTCAAGGTTGACCTATGCCGCGCCATG
Source organism: Miscanthus floridulus (assembly GCF_019320115.1). Classification (NCBI taxonomy): domain Eukaryota; kingdom Viridiplantae; phylum Streptophyta; class Magnoliopsida; order Poales; family Poaceae; genus Miscanthus; species Miscanthus floridulus. The sequence goes on along the minus strand of NC_089588.1, from coordinate 66,812,380 downwards.
GCGGTGAGTTTCCCGTGCTCGTCCTTGACCCCTTGAGGAGGCCACGTTGAAGCATTGTCGCAGCGGCGATGTTCTGGCTAGCCTCAATGAACTATGGGGGATCGTTCCCCCCATCCATGATGTTGCGCTGGACCTAGCAGGCGTGACCCCGGGCGCCGCTCGTTGGGTTACGTGCACGAGGCACAGCATGGTGCGCCGAGCGCGCTGGCACAGGTGGTGGCTAGTTATGCCGCCGTTGTCATAGCCCCTTGCCGTTCTCTCATGTAAGCGCGAGGGTCCCCGCACGAGGTTCTGGAGGGGTGTGAGTCAGCGAGGACTCCGCTACCACTGGAGGCTATCCTAGAGCATCCGCCATAGCGCACTCCCAGGATGGACGGTGGTTAGGTGCCACGTCGCCGATGCTGGAGCCATCACTCTCAACATCGTCATCCATGAGGTTGAGGAAATAGGTGGAAGCATATCTCGCCATCCCCACGAATTTGGACGTGAGAGGGGCAGCGCCAGTAGCCTTTAGAGCCCCTGGGCGTACGTGTCCATGGGGGATGCAAGGCCATAAAGGAACCGATCACAACAGGGACAGTGGGGTCCCTCCGGATAATAGGCGAAAGATAGTAAATAGCAAGTAAATAACAATATGTACATTACTCACAATGGGGTTTGAGCAGAGCATTTGCTTGGAATGAAGCGTAGGTGCCTCGTCGTTGAAGTCATCGTGTGTCCTAGAGCTAATGGAGGATGTCCCTCCGATGGGCACCGGAACAATTGCCTCCTCGCGGAGGTGTAGTACGTCGAGCCGGTCGGTGATGAAGTCTAGGCTTCCAAAGAGGAAGGCCTAGGATGGCTCGAAGATGGGTGGAACCCACATCCCAACAGGTGGGAGTGCGGGAAACTCTAGTGAGCCAAAGCGAGTCATATCACTTGAGCCCGCCATGGCAAATATGGCAGAAAAGTGGGCCATCTAATGACCAAAAGTGTGAACGTACAGCATCTTCCCCACGGACGGCGCCAACTATCAGTGCAGAAAATGACCAACACGTAAATATTTGTAGTTTTGCTGTACATTGTGATCAGATGTGGCCTAGCACTCAATGACATAGGGTTTATACTGGTTCTGGCAACATGCCCTACGTCCAGTTTGAGTCGATCGGTGACTTTATTCCTGAGCCCAGGTGCTCGAAGTTTGCTGTGGGGTTACAAACAGAAGGGAGAAAGATGGGGGGTACAAGAGGTCCGGTCGGACTCTAGTCTGAAGGGCCAAGAGTGACGGGAGCTCCGCTATGTGCTAAGTGTTTGAGCGTGTGCTCGAGGTTTGAACTTGGTGGTTCTGTTGTGGTGTACTAGTGAACTGATGGATCTGTCTATTGGGAGAGAGCGCATCCCCTTTTATAGATGAAGGGGATGGCCTTACAAGTGAGAGGGATAGAGTACATATGCTACTAAGTCTTATTGCCCACACCGACTGGTACAAGATGATGGTAGGCGCCCACAATACTATTTAAAGTCAGATGCACATGGGAGGTTGCGTTGTCTTCTTCTGATATGACAAACGTCGGTGCCTGCCATACTATTGATGCCCAGAGGCATGTAGGGGGTTTTACCATGTTCACCTGGTATGGTAAATGCTGACGCCCACAACACTATTGATGCCTAGATGCATGTGGGGGAGCCTTACCGTGTTTGTCTGGTATGGGAGTTGATGGCGCCCATAACACTGTAGGGAAAATATCGGTGCCTACAACACTGCTTGGGTTCTATCATGCTAGGAAGGTCGCAGGGTACTGTCCGATAGGTGTACAAGGCATGGTCCTTGGTATTACAGTTGTCTTGAGTGCCCTTGTCTTACTTTCTCCATCCGTTTCCTGGTCCTTACCAAGCAGGCGTCCTCGGTCGGTTGGTCCCAAACGGCTCTGATTGCGTCGGTCGGAGAGGAGCTGTAAGCAGGGGTTTGGCGCATTCTTGGTCAGAGAAGCAGGTTGGAGTCAGAAGTGGTGTTTGGCTAGGCCTTCCGGTCAGAGAGACAGGCTGGAGTCAGAAGCGAGTGCTGTTCCTTTTTAGCGAGGCCTTCTGGTCAGAGATTGGATCGCCCTTCTGGCCTTTTGATTAGGTATTTGGGCCAGCCTTGGAATTTCCACGTCGTCTGCTGAGCTAAGCCTTTGTTGGGAAGCCGGTCCATGAGGGACCCTGGGTTTATGAACCCAACAGCATGATTATGCAATTCCTCCACAATCTCTTAGCATCACCCAATAATTACTTGTTGTTGTAATTTGTAGATGACTCGCACTCGCACTAGGGCTGGTACCAGTCAGGGTGGTGATGATGATGACCTACCACCACCACCACCACCCTCAACAAATGAGTTCTTCATGCAATTTCTAGGAAACCAACGAGCCATGGAGGAAACACTGCACCATATCGTGCAGAACATAGCCCGTGCCCGCCAGCAGAATCAGGGTTTGGAGCCAAATGAATATAGCACATTCAAGGACTTCTTAGACACCAAGCCTCCTATCTTCAAAGAGGCAGAGGAGCCACTTTAGGCCGATGAATGGCTAAACACCATTGAACAGAAATTTCATCTGTTAAGGGTTACCAAGCTGATGAAGGCCGCTTCCCATAAATTATAGGGACCTGCAGGTATTTGGTGGACTCACTATCTGTCTGCCCTACCTGTTGGCACCAATGTTACCTAGGAGCAGTTCAAGACAGCCTTTAGGGAACACCATGTGCCCCCAGGGCTGATGAGGATGAAAGCAGCTGAGTTTATGAGGCTAACACAGTGGACAAAAACTCTCAATGAGTACCTGCATGCCTTTAAGAACTTGTCAAGGTATGCGCCAGAGTTTGTGAACACCGAGGAGAAAAAGATAGAGAGCTTCAAGTGTGGGCTTGGCACCAAATTCATGAATACCATGGCCAATTCTAGGTGTGCAACCTATAATGAATTTGTTAGTCATGCTCTCACCCAAGAAAATCAAAATAGCTTGCACGCTGCAGCAAAGAGCCGCAAGCGACCCGCTAAAACAGGTGCATCAGGCTCGTCTTAGTCAAAAGCTCCTATGACAATGAGACCCCAATTTCTTCCCTCTGCACCTAAGTTTAGGCCTCTCTAGAAGAAGATGCAACCCAACTAGCAGCACAAAGTATATCGCAAGGCTTTCACCATTGCCCTACCCAAAAGAAATGCAGGCCAAGGTAGCTTAGCAGGGCCGAGAAACAACCAGCCATGCTATAACTGCAATTAAATAGGTCACTAGACCAAAGAGTGTCCCTATCCTAAGAAAGGCAGTAATCAAAGTTAGGGTAATCAAAGGCAGGCCAATGCTAAGGCACGCCCGGGGTATGTGCATTATACTGCGGTGGAGGAAATTCCTGTGGGAAAGGTTGTTATAGCCGGTATGTTTCTCGTGAACCAACATCCTGCAATTGTTTTGTTTGATTCTGGAGCTTCACATTCATTCATGAGTCAGACATTTGCATCTAAGCATGATTAGAAGATAGTTGAGGTAGACAAGGGTAGCTATAGTATAAGTTCAACTAGGGCTACTATCTCTACAAACCAAATAGTTAGAGATGTGCTTATCTCCATACAAGAGAGGAAGTACACTATGGATCTCATAGTATTGCTAGGATTAGCCATAGATGTGATATTAGGCATGAGTTGGATGAGTGGTCATAGAGTTCTTATTAACAATTCAACTAGAACCATCATGTTGAGGGAACCAAAGGGGAGTAGTGCTTTTCTAGTGCCACTTCATAGGAGTTTTGATCTTCAAAACTTGTCTTGTGTTATCCAGACCACGACTCTCTTAGATATTCCAATGGTATGTGAGTTTCCTGATGTATTCCTGAATGAGTTGCCTGGTTTGCCGCCAGATAGAGATGTGGAATTTAGAATTGAGTTAGTGCCAGGTACAACACCTATCTCAAGAAGGATGCCACCAAATGAGCTAGCCAAACTTAAAATACAGTTACAAGAGCATTTGGACAAGGGTCTCATTTGACCTAGTTCATCTCCATGGGGTTGTCCAGCCTAGTTTGTGAAGAAAAATGACAAGTCATTATGGATGTGTGTGGATTATAGGCCACTCAATGCCGTAACCATTAAGAACAAGTACCCTTTGCCTCGTATTGATATTTTGTTTGATCAACTAGCAAGAACAAAGGTATTCTCTAAGATTGACTTGAGATTAGGCTATCACCAGATTAAGACTAGGCCAGAAGATGTACCTAAGACAACTTTCTCAATTAGGTACGACTTGTATGAGTATTTGGTCATGTCTTTTGGACTGACAAATGCTCCTGCATACTTCATGTATTTGATGAATTCAGTATTCATGCCTCAGCTTGACAAGTTCATGGTCGTGTTTGTCGATGATATCCTGATTTACTCAGAAAATGAGGTAGATCATGAAGAGCATCTAAGATTTGTCTTATCCAGACTGTGAGAGCATAAATTATACGCAAAATTTAGCAATTGTGAATTCTGGTTAAGGGAAGTACCTTTCCTAGGTCATATACTCTCTAAAAATGGAATCTCTATAGACCCATCTAAAGTGCAAGAGGTCATGGATTGGAAGGCCCTGATCTTGGTTCATGAAGTTCAAAGTTTTCTAGGGCTAGCAGTCTATTATCGTCGTTTCATTCCTGATTTTTACAAGATAGCTAAGCCCATGACCAAATTACTTCAGAAGGATGAAAAGTTTAATTAGACTCCGGGGTGTGAGGCTGCTTTTCACACTCTGTGGACCTTGCTAACTACTGCTCTTGTTCTAGCACAACCCGACATTGAAAAGCCTTTTGATGTGTTCTGTGATGCGTTGAGTACATGTTTAGGGTGTGTGCTTATGAAAGAAGGTCGAGTTATTGCCTATGCTTCTCGATAACTGAGAAAGCATGAAGTCAACTATCCTACACATGATTTAGAACTTGTCGTAGTTGTTCATGCATTGAAGATATAGATACATTATTTGTTGGGAAAGGTATGTCACATATAGACTGATCATAAAAGTCTCAAATATATCTTCACTCAACCTGAACTAAACATGAGACAATGGAGGTGGTTAGAGTTAATCAAGGACTACAACTTAGAAGTGCATTATCATCCTGGCAAGGCGAATGTGGTTGTAGACGCCTTAAGCCATAAGTCTCATTGTAATTTCTTGGAAGCATTGTTGGAAGATGGATTTAATCTCTTACATCCTACTGTGTTACACAATATCACTGTTAGTTGCTCACTTGAGAGCAAGATCATTGAACTTCAAAAGACCGATGTAGGTGTGTTTCACATTAAGAGAAAGATGAGGGAATAGGAAACCAAGCATTTTAGGTTGGATGAAAAGGGTGTGTTATGGTTTAAGGACCAACTTGTAGTACCGAAGGATCATGAGCTTAGAAACCAAATCTTAGAGGAAGCTCACTCTTCAAAATTGTCTATCCATCCTGGTAGTAGCAAAATGTATTAAGACTTGAAAACATGTTTTTGGTGGACAAAGATGAAGGAGGAAATCGTAGCCTATGTTGCTAGATGTGATACTTGCAGTAGGGTCAAAGCGGATCATCTGAAACCTACCAGATTGCTCCAACCTTTATCTGTTCTAGGATGGAAGTCAGAGGAGATCAGCATGGATTTTATTGTTGGACTCCCACCCACTCAAAAGGGCTTTGACTTGATATGGGTAATTGTAGACCCATTGACCAAATCCACGCACTTCATTCCCTTAAGAAACAACTATTGACCGCATCAGTATGTAGAAATATACATAGCTCAGAGAGTACGCTTGCATGGGGTACCAAGAACCATCATGTCAAATAGAGGATCTCAGTTTACTGCTCATTTCTAGGAGCACTTGCACAAAGAGTTAGGCACCAACTTAGTTTGAAGTTCTCCCTATCACCCTCAAACCTCTGGACAAACTGAGCGAGTGAATCACATCTTAGAAGACATGTTGAGAGCATGTGTGATCTCTTCTAAGGGTTCAAGGAAAAAATGGCTACCTTTAGCCGAGTTTTCCTACAACAACAGTTATCAAGAGAGCATCAAGATTGCTCTTTTGGAAGCCTTGTATGGTTGAAAATGTAGAACTCCTTTGAACTGGTTGAACCCAGGGAGAGGAGGTACTATGGTATTGATTTTGTCAAAGAAGTTGAAGAGCAAGTCCATATTATCTAATGACACATTGAAGCCTCTCAGTCTAGGTAAAAGAGCTATGCTGACAAAAGAAGAAGACCTATTGAGTTTGAGGTAGGAGACTACGTATACCTGAAGGTATCACCTATGAAGGGAGTACAACGGTTTGGTGTGAAAAGAAAACTTACACCTAGGTATGTAGGCCCACACAAAATCATTGAGCGTAGTGGAAGAGTGGCCTACAAGCTCTAGTTCCCTCCAGAAATGTGAGCCATTTTCAATGTCTTCCATGTTTCTCAGCTGAGAAGGTATCTTTGCGTACCTGCTGAAGCTATTGAACCCACCAATATTAAACTCCAATCGAATTTGACTTATGAGGAGAAACCGATACAAGTTTAGGAAGAAATGGAAAGAGTCACTCAGAGCAAGGTCATCAAGTTCTACAAAGTGGTGTGGAATAACCATAGTGAACAAGATGCCACATAGAAACGAGAGGATTACCTACGTGAGGTTTATCCCGACTTTTATGAAAAATGGTAGGTCTTATAAATCTTGGGACGAGATTTCTATAAGTGGGGAGGGGTTGTAACACCCTAGTGTTAAGCATTGCATTTCATGAGCATAAGCATCATCCAAGCATTCAAGAGCTTGAGCATATGAAATTTCATCTTATTCTTACATATTATTACATGTGATGTTGATTATATACATGTATATGCTTGTGATCATGTGTGACCAATGCAAGAGATTGTTGTGAGGTCACAAAAACACCTTAGACACATCTAGGATACAAAATGGAACCATGCTTGTATTCATGACATGGGCCAAATTTGCTTCTAAGTCATGGTTTACTCAAAACTTCATTTTTCATGATACTACTTTGACTAGAGTTGAACTATAGCATAGAGTGTTTGTATGATAGTGCACCATTAATAAAAGTTGTAGTTCTTGACATGGGTAACAAACTTTATTTAAGGGTCATGAGCTAATTCAGCGCCTAACATGGTCAAATAGAGCTCACTAGTTTCAATTTGATGTTGTTTTGGAACCCTACAAATTTTTCTGTCTAGGACGGTTTATAGTTTCAAAGTACCTATGTTTGGTAATTTTTAGTTTGAAAACCAGTTCGACTTAGACAATACTTCCTTAAGCAAACTTGTAGTACTCATGTATCTCTACAAAATAGTGAAATTGGTTTACCAAAACGCTGCACGGATTAGGAGTTATGGTGGAGAGAAAATTGAGTTTCAAGCAGTTTTATCTGAACTCAAACCGGCCTTACCGCACATGTCGTGGCACCTACCACGCCACAAAGGCGAGCACTCGATCACCCTCGCTCTCACGTGCTCACTCACTCTCTCACTCTCCTTCTCTCTTTCACACACGCTAGAGCCAAGCCACGCCGCCGTCGCCATCGCTGTGCCCCACCGCCATGCTCGCGCGCCACCACCGTCGCACCTGTGACCAATCCATCTTGCCCATAGCTTCGCAACCATCTCCTCTACCTCCACAACCTGCCATTGTAGCTGTTCGAGCCCAGGTGAGGCCACATTGCGCTGCTGAGCTTCGAGCTCACTCGTGGCCAGCCACCACCATTGCTCCTCCAACCTCCCTCCACCTTGATCCATCATAACTATAGGGTCTAGATGCTAAGGCTGTAGCCTATTTAACTGCTACCGCAACGTCGACATGGGAACATGTGACCGCACCATGTGCGCCCGCCAAGGCCATGAACTCAAGCTCGCCGCGGCTGGCCCTGACTACACCCCGTCATTCCCCTATAACGCGCATTTCAGCGCCGCTGTGAACTCTAGTAGCTTGTCCCATGATGGAATACCATCAACGATTGCCATCTCATTAGAACGGTGACCTCACCGTCGCCGTGCTCGCGTTGTCGTGCCACCATGCACGTGGCCGAAGCTCACCGCCGCTTCGCCATAGCTCAGACCTAGCCCTAGAGCTCCACTAAGACCTCCTGACGCCGTAGCCCTACTCGCCTAGCCGTGTCATCGCCGGAGATGGTGAATCCGTCACCGAGCCACCATGACCACCGGCAAGGTAGCTCCAGTGATACGCCAAGCTAATCGAGGGTACCATTAGATGTGCGAGAGGGTGGGGAACATGACGGTGGTGACCTCACCGCCGGTGACCTCGCCGTCGATGAGCTATGCCCGGTTAACCACCATGCCCTGTTCTGTGTGCCTATCAAGTGGGCCCTGTTGACCTACGGGGCCTAGCAGTCAGTCGCAGCGGTTGTGTGAGCCAGGTGCACGTAGCGATTTCAGTTTTCAATGTTTTTCTTTATTCTTTTTTAGAAATTGATTCAAACTTCAAAAATTCATATCTAGAGGTAGGAGTGTCCAAATTAAGTGAACCAAATTTTTTTGGATTCATCTTGATGAGTACTATCTGGTAAAAATATGAAACTTGATATATGATATAGTTTTATGCCCTATTTTATTAATTTGTTTGTTTCCATTTATCTTAGAAAATGCATAACTTGAGTTTGGTATATTCTAAAAATGTGATTCCAATTTTGTTAGTCATGTTTTGACATGTTGTAGCTATGAAAAATATGAAACCTATAGTTAACATGCTTGGGATATGCTTTCTTATTTGGACTTAATTAAATGCTAGTTCTTGTGAAATTAACTATGGTAGATGTATGTGACCTATGGACATGAAATAATTTCTATAGTGTTCTGATATTATAAGGAATGTAAGAAAAATAGTAAATCTGTTGCTTGATGCTTTTCACTATGCTAAGTAATTTAAGTGACTATAGAGCATGTAACTTGTCATTTTTGTAGAGGTTGTTGTACTTGTCGAAATGGCATGCAATTTTAACTGTGGTCTCTTGAGAACATGTATAAGCCACTGTAAATCTTCTAGAATTTTCTGAGCACTGAAAGTAGCAGTTCCAATTTTCATCCAATTATATAAATTAATAAAGGCCTATATACAATTGATTTAGGTCCAACCATTATACTTTTCTACATGTTGGTGAGTGTATGTTTCTTGTACTAGAGAATAGATATGCACCTACTCAGTAAAAGAAAGTTAATCTTGTTAACACCCTAATGCCTTGCTGTTAAAGATATTTATGATTATGCATTTCTTCATATCATATCATCCATGTCATTACATATGCATCCATGATATCTTATTTTGTGCTCATGCATATAGGATCGCCCGAAAGAATCACCCTCTTGGAGTTCAAAGCAGATGAGGAGGAAAATCAGGAGGCACCATAGCAGGTAGCTCCTAAAAGTGAGGAGCAGGCTCCAAAAGAACTACTAGAGTGCCCTGATCATAGGCCAACATCTTTCCTAAAAGGCAAGCCCCAGAGCATTCTAAGCCTCCTATGTTTTACAAATATCAACTTAAGTCCTTTTATGTTTGATGCATTAGGTTATAGGAGTTGATTGGAAACTCTTGATGCATATAATTTCCTTGTCCAAACATATACCTTGAACCATGTGTAGGTCCAAGATCGAGTATGTGCTTAGCCATGCTTAACTCGGTAGAAGTCAGGTGATTTCCTATCACCCGTGAGAGATAGGTGAACACTGAACCACAGTTGGCTATATTTGCTATCATGTAAACGAACAATGGGATGTTGTAATTCGAGGCCGGATGGAGTGTTGTAGGTTGACTCATGTGATTCCATCTGCACCGATTAAGGACCGCATCGTTGTTTGTCCTTGGTCATTTTGAACGCATGCCTCTCACTTAGCTGGCCAGATAACTCATTCCGACCACGAAGCCGAGTAGCTCAACTCAGGCCGGGTCTTGTTTTGTTAGAGTGTGCACTCTAGATGGTAGTAAGGATGTGTAAGGAGCCAGACATGAGCCCAAGGGTAGGCCGGGCCTGAACGCCCCATCAGCTGGTTGTCCCTAATTGTGCAACGCTAATCGAACCCATGAAATATGTACCTAAGTTGTACCAAAGGTGACCTAAGGCTACCATGGCTGGTAGACCTAGGTTTGTGTTAGGAATACTGCCCAGCTGGTTGCAATCGATTCGAATCGCCGTCTCTCCCGGATAGTGAGAAACTTGACTGAGCTTCCTTCTATCATAGTACTAATGACAAGTAGAATGGTTCTGAGAATGATATAATAATTGGCTATGGTTACTATTGTTCTATCACTAATGAAATACCACATGTTTGGCATAGGTTAGTTGCTAATCTAGAGATGAATAGCTATAATTAACTTGGTTATCGAATTATAAAATGTATGGCTCAACTAGTGGCTTTTATGCAAAATGTTGTCAAGCTAGCTCCACTTATAAAGCCTTGCATGATCCTTGGTGTCATTTTATTTTTGGTTTATGATAGGTAAGTCTAGCTGAGTATCTTCTTGTACTTAGGGTTTATTTCTGACTTGATGCAAATAACACAATATATCATGGATATTGTAAGAATTGCTTCTCTCCCACCATAGACGAGGAGTAAGCCATGGGCAAGGCGCTTCTACTTATCTAATCTATGATGCTTTTGTGGGATGTGAGCACAGACTGGCAAGTATTTGAACAATGGTGTGAGATGTTGGTCTAAAAACTACTTTGTTTCCGCTACTACTTATTTGAACTTGGGTTGTAATAATTCTTTTTGTACTCCGATGTATGATGAACTACTTGTTTACTTATGTAACACGTGGCTTGTATGTTGAATCATGTACAATCTTGGTAGTGTGTTGGATAATTCGAGATCCTTCGTGATACTCGACAGACTACCGGGTTTATATGGGCTCAAGTATGCCAGTACGATCGCTTCGGTGGTTGCCATTGTACTTGTGCTCTTATAAATTGGTCGGTTCTGCCACACCTTTCTCTTACTCTAAGGCTTATATGGAGTTCGTAGGTAGGGAATAAAAAGTGAGGCTTACTTGAATTGAATTTGTTGCTAAGTCAAATGCTTGGATCACAAGGAGCAACAAGTCATACAAAATGATCAAGATGTGCAAGTGTGTGGTATTTGGTGGAAGTGGTACTCCTTTTGAGAACTTCCCTGCCTCTAGCTTCCTTTTTGAGAGGGCATGGCCACCTTATTCTTTCTCTCTTCTCTTTTTCTTCTCTCTTTTTTGAACTATAGAGCTTTTGCTCTTTTCTCTCTCTCTCTTTTTGGTAGCCCATGCCTCTCTTTATAATGATAGATAGCTAGAGGGGGTTTCAACATATGTCTCTTATGGAGCAAGGGTGCATAAGTATGGAATGGTGGTTGTATACTTCTAGTGTAGAAGTAGCATATCTATCAATATGGAGTGTATGTGATCTTGATCAAAAGGTATGACAAGTTTCTCTACTCAGATCAATAAGGATTGACAAAGCTCAAAACAAACAAGCAGCTTTTTGTGTAGGCTTATCATACCAGAAAGCATATTTTGGCTCTGGTAGGAATTTTTTCACCATTGATGAACTTCTAGCAAGGGTTTTTATCTTTTTGTAAGAACAAACTCTAGGTTGTCTCAACTTATTCCTCAGACAAGTTAAAAAGAATTACTCTAATCTTTGCCACACATATCTTGCAAAAGCCTATACTTGGTTCTAGCATTCGCAACCCACAAAAGCAGTCAACATAAGATGAAGTCTAATTTTGCATGCTCCAAACTTGACAAGTAAAGGGTTGTATAGCAAGCTTTTGCAAAGTATCATAGAGCAATTATTCATCACTTCCAAAAGGTATTTTAACATCAATTTTCATAGCAAGAGTGTTTAAGGCAGCTTTAATGATTCTCCTCTACAATGGTTATAATAGCATACTTGTATTCATATTCTATTATCATTGTTATGCTACTATTATTATTGTATATATCATGCATTTTTTTCAATACAAAGAATTAATCCAGATAAAAGAGACGGTGTTAATAACTTCATACCTGAGCGGGAGAGGTTCTCCCCCAAACTTGCCTTTTGTAGAGGCTAGAGTCTTCTTCTTGGGCTGCTCTTCTTGAATCTTTCCTTATTTATTAATGTAAATACCTCATAAGTACCTCATATTTTTTTATATTATTATGAATGCTAGTACCTCATAAGTACCTTTATTGAAAATGTAAACATGCAATGCAACTAATAACCTAACATGTATTGCAAAGTTGAAAAGGGAAATATGCAAATGCAACCTATGCTAAATGCAATGCAATAAAACCATGCATTCTAGTACCGGCTCACTATTGTTCTTCCTTGTGCGGGGGTTCTTCTTCCTTGTATGGGAATTCTTCCTCCTTGTTTTCTTTAGAGATGTTCACAGGATCAGGCGACGATGATGTAGATGATGCTTCCTTCTTCTTGTGTGACAGAACCACCCAGTTTATACAAGATCAAGTATGGATGTCCCCGCTAACACGTTGACACGCGCATACTTTCACTTATATAAACCCGGTAGTCCGCCGAGTGTCCCGAAAGACCTCGGTAAATCAACATCACAACCAAGATCGCGTGATTAAGCAAATACATATCACATACACAGAGTTGCAGCGGAAATAATATTACAAATGACTTCCCAATTAATAGTACAGGTAGTCCGCCGAATGTCCCGAAAGACCTCGGTAAATCAACATCACAACCAAGATCGCGTGATTAAGCAAATACATATCACATACACAGAGTTGCAGCGGAAATAATATTACAAATGAGTTCCCAATTAATAGTACAGGTTTGGGGTTTCAAAATCGATTAGTGAAAACAACATAGCTTTCAAATGATTACATTAATATAAGTTTCAAATACATTGCTAACATAAGTGACATCCTCAGATAAAAGCATATAGATGAGAGATAACATAGAGTCACCGAGCCCACCGGCGGTTAGCCACCATCTTTAGCAGGTCAAAACCTCACCTGCAACATGGTGGGATAAACCCTGAGTACTCGAATGTACTCAGCAAGACTTACCCGTCATAACTAGAAATAAAATTGACTCCAAGGATCATGCAAGGCTGTATAAGTGGATGTAGCTTGACAACATTTTGAATAAAAAGCAATTAACTAAAGTATACAATTATAATTCTGTTATCAAGTTAATTATGACTATCCATCTCTAAATTAGCAACTATCCTATGCCAAACATGTGGTATATCATTTTAATAGCATACAATAGTAACCATAGCAGGTATTGTAATTCCATATTCATTCGAACCATCATGTTCCACAATACAGTTACTACGATGCTGGAGCTAGCCAAGTTTCTCACTATCCGGGAGAGACGGCGATTCGAATCGATTTCAACCAGCTAGGAATTTATTCCTAACACAAACCCACGTAGACCAGATTATTAGTCACCTTAGGTCACCTTTGGTACAACTCAGGTCCACATTTCGTGGGTTCGTACCGCGCTGCACAATTGGGGACACCAAATGCCAGGACGTTTAGGCCTAGCCTGCCCTTGGGCTCAGTCTAGCTCCCTACAAGGAGCGCACAACAGAACGAGGCCCGACCTGAGTTGAGCTACTCGGCTTCGCGGTCGGAACGAGTTATCCGGCCAGCTAAGTGATAGGCATGCGTTCAATCTTGTCAGAAGTTCTAACAACAGTACGGTCCTTGATCGGCACAGACGGAATCACATGAGTCAACCTACACATAGACTCCGCCCGGCCTTGATTTATATTACCCCATGGTTCTTTTCTACGATAGCAAATATAGCCAACCATGCTTCGGTATCCACCTATATCTCGCAGGTGACAGGAAATCACCTGACTTCTACCGGTCTAAGCATGGCTAAGCATATATTCGATCCTAGACCTACACAGGGTGAAAGGTGTATATATCTGGACAAGGAATTTATATGCATCAAGTGGTTCCAATCAACTCTTATAACCTAATGCAGCAATCATAAGAACTTGAGTAATATTTTGTAAAATACTGGGAGACTTAGAATGCTCCAGGGCTTGCCTGGAATCCAACACTAGGTCAGTGCTTGTTAGATGACGCTCGCTTGGTGAGCATCTCCTGTTCAGGCATGCACTCCAGGGATCCTTCCATCTTCGGGAAAAGTCTACCATACATCGTCTTCGGGTTCGGTTCCAACCTCACATCCTTCACGTGGTTCATCTAGCGTACCTAGATGAGATGCAAGATGCAAGTGCATGAATATGAAGAATGGTAATATAAGATGCATCATATAATAGCATTCGAGACAAACACAAGACTATGCAAGACATAGACACCAATAACTATTTAACTACATGTCACACAACCTATTATAGAGGAATAGTAAGCATATTAGGTATGGCACACAATTGAACTTAAGTTCAGATATTGCACACATGCATCGATCAAGAACTAACCAACATGTTTAGTTAACAAGAGCAAGCTAAAGCAATCACTTAGCACATGTGTAGAAAGCTGGATAGCGGCACAACAGTAACTTGTTTTATTCATAACTGGAGATCCAGACATCCAAATAAGGTGATCCTAGACTTTCTAGAAAGCTTATTAAATTGTCTAAAACATGTTTATTATCATCACAAGGTGATTCCTCAAATAACAAGGTAAATCAAGCACAATTGGGCACCTCTGTCCAGACTTGGACAGATTCTGCCATGCAACTTCACAAGCTTATAACTAGAGTTGTACTAATCCAAAAGATATGCAATAAGACAATATGGAAATCTTATGAAATTTTCTACAATTCATATTTAATAATCTCAGCATGATTCCCAAGTTAAAAAGGTCAAACAGTCACATTTATCAAATCTGGTCCAGAAATTCCAGAGAACTACAATTTCTGAAGGCCAATTTAGAACAGTCATAACTCACAAAATATTTGGCCAAATGCCATGAAAATTTAACACAAGATGTTTAAGTGAGTTATCTACAACTTTCCTATTATCATCTTAAGATGATTCTACAGATAACAAGTCCAATTCATCCAATAATTGCATCTCTGTCTAAAACATGGACAGAAACTGACATGTCACTTCAAACAACTACAAATGGAGTTATACATGTCCAATAAATGTGGTTCTAGACTTTTTATAAATCTTAGAAAATTCTAAACAACTTTGTTGTAAACACCTAAAGCTAATTCTACTATTAAGAAGGCCCCACAGTAAGAACAAAGAAACCCTCTCTGGGTTTGGGCAGAAACAGCCACAGAGATTTAAGCAAGTATAACTCAAGATCAACTTAACAAAAAATCATGATATTTAACTTTTTCGAAAGATTAAGAAAAGTACTACAACTCATGTATTTTCATCAAGTCATGATTCATAACTTAACTGAGCCAATTAATTCAAACATGCAGAACTGTTCAGAGTAGGAGCAAAGCAATACAGGGCATTTGTTATTTTTATAACTCTTAAAATATAAATCCTAAACTACTTAAATTTTAACCAAACAACAACAATCACCTGATGAGCACTCCATAAAAATTTCACATTTATTTGAGAAAAATAACTACAGTTATGAAAAAGACAAGACACAACTAGTAGTACAAACCTAACTGCATAAATTGATTTTTACAGCAAAAACTTTAAACTAAATCATGCCGTATTATAGATCTAGTGCATAGATAATTTCATAAGGATTCCAAAATGTCCTCATTTACTATTTTACGATTTTTCTACTAGTTACTACGAATTTTCAAAGTGGATCATTCAAATCTGCCTAAATCAAAGAAAAAGAGATCTAAACCTTGCATTGGGGACCCTGAAGTTTCCATAAATTAAAAGCAAACAAACTGATCCTTTCCGGCACTATTCATCTGAGTCACTATTTATTCACTTAACCCCCTGGAGAAGCTTCTATTTTTCACACATGGTCCACCTTCTTCTTCCTCTCGACAGTAGCGCAGGGGAGCGGCCGGCTCGTGGCTCCGGCCGGCTGAGGCGGCGCCGGCGACGTGCTGCTGTAGGCTCTAGCAGAGGAGGATCCAGGTGCGCCTCCAGGTGGCCGTGACATGGATGGAGGCGGCCTGTGGCCTGTTGGCCGCGCGAGCAGGCAGAGCGCCGGTGGCTGCTTCGGCGGTGATGGCGCCACGGCGGTCGAGGTGACCGGAAAAGGGGTGTAGGAGGGGCGGCGCATGACGGAGAAGATGGTGGCGCACACGGTAGGACGCGTGGGAGCCCGAAATGGTGGGGATGCGACAGCGGCTAGCTCAGCCATGGCGGACGTGGCCGCGCGTGGCGTCACAGCACGAGAGAGCGAGAAAGGGCGAGTGAGGGAGGCGTGGTGACGCTCGGGCGCTCGGGCGTCCGCATTTGGAGGCGCAGGGAGCAGGGCGGCGCATGGCGCGGAGGTGGAATGCGCGACAGCAATGGGGCGCGTGCTCTGCTGCATGGCTGCCACGATGTCCCTTTCATCGAACAGGTGGTGAGCGTCACTGTGCCCGCCTTGGAGTCCGTTTTTGGGCCAGCTCTGCTCCGAACTGGGCTATGGGCCTTGAAGCAAAATTCTTCTTCTTCTGATGCTCTACAAACTTGATTAAGGGGTCATAGCCATTAGGGTAGCCTATTAGTTGTTAATGACACTCCAAGATAGCATTGTCGATGCATTAACGACGATTAACAACTTCCAAAAATTGATAGTCAAAATGAAGTCAACTGAGTGCCATCTTTATACATGCTCTTTGCCATCAGCTACACTCCAACTTTTATCTTTGGACAAAATTGAGTTGCTTAACAAAATTTGGAGAACGTGGAATGCCAATGGCGATGACAATGGATTCCAGACTTAGAAAAATTTCTAAGTACTGAAAACACCTGCCAATTCAATGTTCGAGCCTCGATTTGACTTAGTTCCAAGTTGATCTGGCTCTAGGTCAAAAAACAAAGTTTGTTCTACTCCACTCAAACTTCAACTATTATTAAAGGCCAAACTTCATATCTGGTACATGAACAAAGTCTTCATCTTGGTCAAAACAACATCTTGTTAACCCTAGAATTAGGGTTTTCGACCAATTGAGATCTTTTCTTGATATTAGCTCAACACGAACCCTTCATAACTTTTGTTCATGAATGTAAGTAGAGTTGTTTGAGCAAGGTTGCAATGTTTGTTTGATGACCTATCATTCCATTCACTTAATAAAGCAATCCAAGAAAGATTATAACTTATCATTTCATGTGACTTCTTGATTCCAAATTCCATGAAACTTTTCCAATCATCCTTGTGGGTGGAAATTGATGTGAGGCACATGAAAGAGGCACCTTCAACATTACTTAGGTATGTATCCGAAAAGGGCCAATATGCAAGCAATGTGTGTTGCCCAAGTTTAAGTTGGAGCTCACTCTTGTAGATTTGATCTTGACACCTTCATCACCACTTAACATGTCATGTTTGAGCTTAAACCCATTGCTTAACTGGTGACAAACACCTCGGGTGTTACATCTTGCGCCATGTCCCTCTTGGCTTTGTCTTATTCTTGCCAGGCTCTTCCTTCTCCTCAATTGGCTTTGGCTTTCTGGTTCTTCCCTTTTTGGATTGCTTCTTTCTTTCCTGTTTCTCATAAAAGACAGGTTTTCTAGAGGCAAAATCAAATGTTTCTTTCCTTCCATCTAAGTGGAATTGAATTCATCCAGATGCCACATATATCCAAGCATTAGCAGTATTGAGGAAAGGATGGCCAAGGATGAGAGGTGCATCCCTATCATTTAGCATGTCTAATATCACAAAATCAGCTGGGGCATAAGCTCCTCTAATTCTGACTAGAAGGTCGGTGGCTATTCTTTCCACATGGTGTACTGACTGATCGGCTAGTTGCAAATAGACCGAAGTTGGAGCTAATTTAGTGTAGAACAAGTTTTCATAAGTTTCCTTAGACATTACGTTTACACTAGATCCAAGATCACAAATTGCATTTTCAAAAGTATGAGGACCAATAGAGCAAGTAATAATAGGACTTCCAGGATTACCTTTCTTAATAGGAATACCCCAACCATCTAAACCAAAATCATACCTTGATGTGATGAGGTTGGCGATCTCCATGAATTCTTTAGGCTTGCCAGGAATTCTTCCTTTCTCAAAAGATGGGATAGCAATTGCTAATTGTGCTAATTGGGTTTCTCCCATCTTATTGAAGCTAAGTTGATTCTTTATAGCGGAAGAAAAATCATCCAATTTAGCATTTATGTTTTCCAACATCTTGTCATTAGCATGGAGTTTCTTATTTATACTATCAGTCATTCTACCTTGACTATAAACATGATCTTTGAGAAAAGGATAACTATTACCTTGATTACTCGGACATTGCAAATAATTATTGTAATTATTACCTCCTTGGTTGTTGGAGCACTGATTCCATCCTTGATTTTTATGACAAAAACCATTGTCATTATTGACAAAGTTGAGGTCTTCATGGGTCTCGGGGTAGAAATTGCATGAATGTCCAGTCTCTCCACAAACTTCACATCATGTGGGTGTCCATGGCTTGTATAGTTTCCTGGGCACTCATTTTCTCGCAATTTTGTAATCTCTTTGCGAGCAGATCTACCTTGGTTGCATGCATGTTAGCTTCTTTAAGAGAATGTATACCTCGTTTGTGGGGCTGTAGTCATTCATCACTCCATCCTTGGTTGGAAACCATCTTCTCGATCAATGCCTTGGTAGAAGTTCTAAATGGCTCCTATCCAATGGAACTAAGCCATGGTAGAAGTTCTAGATCAAAAGCCAGTCTTCCATACCATGGTGTGGGCATGCAGCGACATACTCTTGCATTAATTCCCAGGCTTTGGGAATTGACTCATCAGCTTGCTGTTGAAAGCTAGAGATTTTGTTGTGAAGAGCATTGGTCTTAACCATCGAGAAGAACATAACTAGGAAAGCATTGGAACACTTGTCCTAGGTATCTACAGCATTGTGGTTCAAGTAGAACCATTGTTTCACTTTTTCCAGCAAAGAGAAGGGGAAAAGACGAAGATGTATGGCATCTTTGGTCACTCCCTTAATGGTAAAAGTACTACAGATCTCCAAGAAATGTTGGAGATGTGCATTAGCATCTTCGTGGGCTTCACCACAGAAAGGGCTAGCTTGCACCATCATGATCAATGCAGGTTTAAGCTCAAAATGAGTGTCCACATTGATGACGTCAGGGCCAGTGGCTACATTAGCAGCTGAAGGGGTAGAAAACTCACGGATGGTCCTATTGGACATGACCATGCAAGGAAGAAAAGAAGGTAACTAAAAAGAAAATGAAAAGGAAAAGATGGTTGCTAAGATGGAGAACTAGCTAGGTGAACCTAATGACATATTAGTAAGAAGCATCAGTTGCCTTCCTCAGCAACGGCACCAGAAATACTTGTTGACACTTCTTAACATCGCTACTAGATTTATGTCCCTAGCAATGGCGCCAGAAATGTTTGACGATGGTTCGTATGTGTGCATATAGGAAAGGGGATTCCGTTGTGTGGTGACCTCCTAGAGTTGTGGGCGGAACTACCGCCCAGGGAGGACACGCAAGAGATGCCCTACTTGTTGGATGCGATCAAGGACCTAAAGGACCAGGCCCTAATGGGGACGAGGGTGATCCGTACCTTCATCAGCTGTTGGATCCTCCCATTGAAGATGAGGCACCACCCCTAGTGGGAGTTCTAGGGCCCAAAGGATGCTACAATGGAGCTGAGGGTCATCATCTGTGAGGATGACCTAGACCAACTAGTGATGGACATTATGGGAGTGTACACGCTAGATCGTGGCAGAGTCTTCAATGCCGGCCATCCTCCACTGATAGACGGACCTCTCATCGGCGTAGTCTAACACCTGCTAGTTCCTCCTTATGAGGTGATTTTTTTGTGTACCATTGTTCATGTTGTTTCTCTTTATTAAATTAACTAGAGTATGCAAGCAAGGCTCACGCTAGTATTTGTGTTCATGCTGCTTAATTTAACTAGTATTTGGAAATTGCCTACTATTGACACTTCTTAATGTTGCTACTAGATTTATGTCCCTAGCAACGGTGCCAGAAATGTTTGGTGATGGTTCGTATGTGTGTATACAGGAAGGGGGATTCTGCAAGCGCATAGAACTATCATATAGCACTTCGCTTGGTGAGTACCAAGTGTCAAATTTATATTTTCCCAAAGGAAGGCGGGAGGATGTGTTTGGGCACTGTGGTTAGGTGACTAAGTAGGCATGTCTAGCAACATGGGGGTGATGAGGGTAATATGGATGACGGACAAAAAAGATAAAAAGGGTTGATCACATAGACAGAGGTAACTAGAAGTGTAGTGTAGCTGAGTGTAAGAAGTAGAGTATGTAATCTTAAAGCAACGAAAGTAACTTAATGATTGTGAGAACGTCCTTTGTATTAGGGGCGTACTTGTGTTGGATTTAACCAAACACAAAGCACAACGAGCCCTATGTTTTAATAACTAGACCCAACATGGTGGAATATAGAGTAATGATAGGGCTGTCACCACCTACCACTACCACAATCTATCCGGGGATCTAGCTGTACCTACAAGCAAGATATAGCCTAAGCACCACGCTTAATCTATAATTTGTTGTTTCGATCCGAGCTCCAGTGAAATGAGATTGAAACACCCTAACCACATGGTAGGACAAGTACTAACGATGAATGAACTAAACACTAAGATAATAATGATGCAGATGCCAAAGGACAAGCACCTAGGCTCACTAATGATATACAAGAGCAAGACAGGACTTGAACTAAACAAAGTCATATTAATGAATAAAGTACTTAACAAAGTAAAGTACTAAACAAAGTTAATGCTAATAGAAAGATTACAAGAGGAGCTATAATAGACTAGAAGATTCTTCTGGATTTCGAGGCGAGCTCTGCTCTACTCTTATCACTACTAGCTAGCTACTACTTCTAAGCTACTACTCTTGAGAAGCTTTTGAGAGCTTGGAACACTTGGAATGCTTGAGAGCTGCTGAGTGATAACCTCCACCGAGCACCACAACCCCTTTTATAGTGTGTAGAGGGCATGGGGGTACTTGTAGGCAAAGATGAGGTGGTGGGGCATCGGTCGATGTTGGCCACGTTCGGCCGACCGTCCATTACACTGCCTCATCATCCAACGGCAATGGGTGGCCTCTAGATGATGGTTGCATGGTAGGTAAGTTGGTTTCCTAGTTGGTGAGGTGGTTTGGAGGTCGGTTTGGGCCTTTCGAGTTAATGATAGTGGACCTGACGATCCGTGGGAGCTCAACGTCCACCTTCGGATCAAACCGACATAGGATCAAGCGTGGAGAGGCTTCCTAGAGATGACACCTTGGCAATCACGCGCATTAGAGATGTGGTAGGCCAGGTGGGGCGTCGGGTGATGTCACATGGCATCGGCCGACATGGCCAGTGGGCCCATGGCCCCCTACAATGTCCCATTGCCTCCTATGCTTCATATTTGTGCATTTTTGTGATTTTTCCTACATACAAATAATTTTTCCAAGTACAAGTTGAACTAGGTGAATTATAAACATAATATAGCACATGTGATGTTGTTTTACCTTGATTTGGGTGGAATGTTGATGGTCAAATTAGGTGTTTAGTGACCATCAACAAGCTCCCCCAAGCTACCCGTTTGCTCGTCCTGAGAAAAGATGCAGGTTTAGCATGTTGGATCTGAAATTGCTTAAATGTAACGCCCTGCAAAAACTCATATACAAACCAATACTCTCTCTTGAGTTGAGCATGTTAGTGTTAGAAATTCACCATTAGACTTAGCCATATGGGGCTTATAGCTTTCACCTTGACATAGACAGTTGCAAGATTAGCATAGCATAGATAGAAACTTTCTTCCCTGCTTTGGTTTAGCTAAGACTTCCTAGAGGTTTTCATGATTTTTGAAAGAAAAACTTGCCTAGTTCCTCAAATGGTACACCCAATCTTTCAATGGTGTTTAAATCCTCCCCAAGGCCAGAAGATCTTAACCTTTTGTAACACCCTAGTGTTAAGCATTGCATTTGGCACTTGCATTTCATGAGCACAAGCATCATCCAAGCATTCATGAGCATGAGCATATGAAAATTTGTCTTATTCTTACATATTATAACATGTGATGTTGATTATATACATATATATGCTTGTGATCATGTGTGACCAATGCAAGAGGTGGTTGTGAGGTCACAAAAACACCATAGACACATCTAGGATGGAAAATGGAACAATGTTTGTATTCATGACATGGGCCAAATTTGCTTCTAAGTCATGGTTTACTCAAAACTTCATTTTTCATGATACTACTTTGACTAGAGTTGAACTATAGCATAGAGTGTTTGCGTGAGGCGGTGGGGCATCAGCCGACGTTGGCCATGGTTGGCCGACCGTTCATTACACCGCTTCACCATCCAGCAGTGATGGATGGCCTCTTGATGGTGGTGGCATGGTAGGTAAGTTGGTTTCCTAGCTAGTGAGGCAGTTTGGAGGTCGGTTTGGGCCTCTTGAGTCAATGACAGTGGACCCGGCAATCCATGGGAGCTCAACGTCCACCTTCGGATCAAACCGACGTAGGATCAAGCATGGAGTGGCTTCCTAGAGAGGACACCTTAGCAATCATGCAGATCAGTGATGTGGTAGGCTAGGTGGGGCATCGGGTGATGCCACATGGCATCGGCTGATGTGGCCTATGGGCGCACGCCCCCCTACCATGTCCCATTGCCTCCTTTGCTTCATATTTTTCCATTTTTGTGATTTTTCATGCATACAAATAATTTTTCCAAGTACAAGTGGAACTAGGTGAATTATAAGCATAATATAGCACATGCGATATTATTTTACCTTGATTTGGGTGGAATGTTGATGGCCAAATTAGGTGTTTAGTGACCATCAACACCTACTTTCTCAACAAGTGGACGTGGGCATGATGGCGTCCCGAGGATCATTAGCACTAGAGCTAGGTTCTTCATTCGCAATCACGCTCAAAAAGTGGCCTCAGGAACTGTAACACCCGGGGTGTTAGTCACAAGTTAAGCAGTGGTTTTGGACTTAAGTAAACTATGTCAAGCAATGCTTATGATCTCTAGTTCATAATCTAGAAGTAATGATGAAGGTATTGAGGTCAAACCTATGAAAATGAGCCCCAACTTGGACTCAGACAATACACTTTGCTTACATGTGGACCCTAGTTAAGATTAGGCATGAGTAATGTTAAACATTCTTATTTTATGAACATTACATCAACATGCATCCATCTTGACCAGTGGAAAAGTTTCATGAAGTTTGGAATCAAGAAGTCACATGAAATGATATGTTATAACCTTGATTGAATTGCTTTATTAAGTAAATGGGAATATGAGATGTCAACCAAACCTTTCTACCCTACCCAAATGACTCTAATTGAACTCTACAACAAAAGTCATGAAGGGTTCGTGTTGAGCAAATGTCAAGAGAATGCCTCAATTGGTCGAAAACCCTAATTCCAGGGTTTAATGAGGTGCTGCTTTGACTAAGACGAAGAAATGGTTTCTATACTAGATATGAAGTTTGACCTTTAATAAAAGTTGAAGTTTGAGTGGAGTACAACAAACTTTATTTTTGAACCAAGACCTAGTTCAACTTCTAAGTGGCTCAAATAGTGGTCTCAAGTTTGAATCAACTGTTGTTTTTAGCCCCGAAAAATATTCTGAGATTAGTGGCAAGAATAGTTGGCATCTCGCATTCTTGGACTTTTGTTAAGCAACTCAAGTTGAGCCAAATAGAAAATTTGGAGTTTACATCTTGGAGAAGGACATACAAAAAAGTTGGAATCAATTTGACCATATTTTGACAAAGTAATTCGTGCTCAAGTAGAGCAAGGCTTAATCCTCGATTAGTCGCAGACACTATCAATTCAGGCTTAATTAGATGCCAATGGAGAGCTCTAATGGCTAGGCACCCCTAATGAGTTTTGTAGATCATTAGGTGGCCTGCAACTTTGCATTTGGGCCCAAGGTCCAAATCGGTCCGTAGCTAGCCCAAAAATAGTGCCCACCTTACCCACGTCGCTGCTCGCCACGTACTCAGTAAAATGCCCCAATGGGCGACGCGTGTCCAGGATGTGGCGTCCATTCCTGAGCATGCCCGCACCTCCTTGCCACATGCCCTTGCTCTCTCCTCTTGTGATGGGGAATTTGAGACTCCTGAGCACCCCCTACCTCGCTCACTCGCTCCCCCTCCCTCGCCCTCTGTGCCGCACGTGCGCGCGCCAGAGCACGCTCGCCATGGCCACTGGTGACCTAGCTCCATGGCCACTGTCGAGCCAAGCTCCTGCCGCCAGTGCTACTGCCCCTCACCCTCCCTATGCCCTAGCTCCATGCTCATTATCGTCCACTACCACTATCGTGTCGCCTCACCACTGCCACAGCTAGCAGCGCGCGGACACCGCCATGGCCGGCTACCGAGCTTTCGGTCACAGTTGTTCCTCTGTGCATCCTCCACCCTGGTCGCTAACCTAGTGCCATCGTTGTCGTATGCCGCCGCACCTTCTCTAGCCCCAACCACGTCACCATTGAAGTCATTCTCCAAGCTATGGCTACCACGACCCACATCCACCATGAGCGCGCGTGGCTAGGAGGCCACGGGTTGCAGCTGGCCAAGCCATGGGTCACGGCTGGCCATGCCTAGAGCCTAGCCAGCCCTCCTTCGGCCGCCTCGCCCGCTGATGCTCACCACCATCGAAGCCGCTACTGCTGCAGACCACCGCCTCCATGGCCAGGACACCACGGACCGCCTCTGGCCGATCTGAGGCCACCCATGGGTGCACGCCGGTCCCCTGGTGCTCCACCGCCACTCCACCGCCGCCGACGAGCCTCCTCCGGCCGGCACCAGCAATCCTCCTCCACCTCCTCTATTTTGACCGTGTGAAGGACCTCGCGCATGAATTCGACGAAAGGGAAGGACCTCACTGTGAACCATAGACTCATATGAATAGTGCCTATAGGGACCTATTAGCTAGAATTGGCATTTGAAGAAACTTTGGGGTCCTCGAGCAAATCTGTGTTTCTTTTATGGCTCAAACTTTGGAAATCATAATAAATTGTAGAAAAATCATAAAATAGCAAATGAAGACTTTTTGGAATACTTGTGAGTAGATATACACAGTAGAGTCATAATATGATATGTGTTAGTAGAAAGTTTCTGATGTTTTTATTTATTCTCATAAAGTGCTTTTAGAAATCCTTTTAAGTTGTCGGATGCATATCTTGAGTTATAGAAGTCCAAAAATGGTAATTACAGTTGTGTTAATCTTGTGATGACATGCTCTAGCTAATAAAAATATTGAACATGCTAGTTGTGTACTATTTTTATATTGTTTTGATTTAATCTTGTCAAATAGGCAATTTTGGCTTGTTTTGCTTGTTATTCTCATATCTAAAGTTGTGGTGCTCCAATTGCTGTGAAATTTTTATCCTAGGCTACTGATGCTATGTGTGTGCTGTAGTAAAAATTTCATGTTCATTAGATGCAGTATGGTTGAGTTATTGATTTAACTTGATTAATGCTTGATAAATGGTTTAGTAAAAATGGAAAAATGTGGTTCCACTACCTTTGTATGATGTTGTGCTACCATCATAACATATAATATGGCTATGTGTTTAGAGAAAATAATGATCTTTAGATTTATCTTGCTTTTACATGTTTTCTTGCAATAGCAATTTGTCTTTTTTATAGTAATTAAATTATAAAACCTGAGCATGTGAAATTCGTGCAGTAGCCATGTTTTGATAACATCTACCACTCATAAAAATCTCAGATCCAAACTAGTTGTTCTCATATATCACTAAAATTATATATATGTTTATTAGGAAAAAGGATTAATAGAAGCATAATTGTAGATAAAGCTTGTAATTGTATTTAGTGATGCTTTGAGTGATTGGTGTTCAATGAAGTGTTGCTAACTATGTTAGTGGTGGTTGAAGTTCTTGAATGTCTCATGTGTGCATGCTCTTTGTTAGAAAACAAGTGAAACATCAAATTGTTACATTCTGAAATGATTGCATGTGTATTTTCTGTTGTGATGATAACTTCATGAAACGAATGATGTTTTCTATAAATGGGGTGAATACCAAAGTTGTCGATAATTTCCTTATCTTGCTTGTACTAAAATTACATGATTTTAGGCCTGATGGTTTAGGAGTTATAGATTTTAGAAGTTTGCTATCAGGTTTTGCATGTCCTCTAGATAGATCTGAATGATTGTATTGTTTGTCTCAATTAAACATGGAATCATGTATTGGTGATAATAGGAGAGTTGTAGTACTTTTCTTAAGCTTTCCAAAATGTTAGAGAACACCCTTTTTGGTGCTCTAGAACTCTAGTTATAGCTGTTCAAAGTGGACTGGCAGATTTCTGTCCAAATCTAGACAGAGATGCCTTCTTGGTGTTGTTTGACCATGTTTGCTATAGAATCATCTTAAAATGATAATTAGAAAGTTATAGATAACTTAATAATATTTCCATAAAGTTAAGAATCATGTTAGTGGAATGTCTAGAACTCCAGTTATGCATTTCTGAAGTTAATATCAGTTTTCTATCCTTAGTTGTATAAGCTCTGCGTCATGATGTATTTTGACCTTGTTATTTATTGAATCAACTTTTGGTGTTAATAGCAAAGTTTTAGATAATTTCATTAGTTTACCAGAAAGTCTAGGATCCCCCTTGTTCGATGCTTATAACTCCAGTCATGATTGATAAATGCTTGCAATAGCTGAACTTAAGTTCACGGGCATGTCATGCTCGATATGCTTGCCATATCTACCTGTTGTGCTAGAATAGTGTTTAGTTAAATAACTCTAGGTGCCTATGTCTTACATAATCCTATGCTTGTCTTGAACACTCTTATGTGATGCATCTCTTATTACCATTCTTCATATTCATGCACTTGCATCTTCCATCTCATCTAGGTGCGCTAGATGAACCATGTGAAGGATGTGATGTTGGAGCCTAACCTGAAGATGGTGTATGGTGAACCTATCCTGAAGATGGAAGGACCCTAGGAGTACATGCCTGAACAGGAGATGCTTGCCAAGTGAGTGTCGTCTAACAAACACTTACCTAGTGTTGGATCCCAGGCAAGCCTCAGAGCATTCTAAGCCTCCTATGTTTTACAAATATCACTTGAGTCCTTTATGTTTGATGCATTAGGTTATAAGAGTTGATTGGAACCACTTGATGCATAGAACTACCTTGTCCAAAAATATACATTGAACCCTATGTAGGTCCAGGATCGAATGTATGCTTAGCAATGCTTAGACCGGTAGAAGTCGGGTGATTTTCTATCACCTACGAGATATAGGTGGATACCAAAGCACGGTTGGCTATTTTTGCTATCGTGGGAATAACCCTGTGTTGATAAAAAAAGGATACCGAGCGGGATTGTGATAGAGAAGCAACACGGCATGGAGGTCTTGGTGACTATTTATCCCTGTCTGTGTCGGCTAAGGACCGATGCGCCGTGCGTCCTCATGTCATGTTGAACGCAAGCCTAGCACTTAGTTGGCTAGATAACTCATTCCGACCATGAAGCCGAGTAGCTCAACTCAGGCTAGGACTCGGTAAGTGAAAGTGCGCACACTAGAGGCAGTAAGGATGTGCGGAGAACCAGTACCATGAGTCCTAGGGTAGGCCAGGCCTAAACTTCCTGGCAGACTGGTAGAATCTCTGAGGGTGCGGAGCTAATCGAACCCGTGTTTATACCTAAGTTGTACCAAAGGTGACCTAAGACTACCTTAGCGCAGGTATGACTGGGTTTGTGTTAGGAATAACTCCCTAGCTGGTTGGAATCGATTCGAGTCGCTGTCTCTCCTAGATAGTGAGAACTTAACTGAGCAGCGGCAACGTAGCATTAATTGATGGAATTTGATGGTTATGATGAATATGGAAATGTTACACCAGATATGGTTACTAATGCTTGTTAGCTTAATCACATGATTGCTATAGTATAGGTGCTAATCTAGAGATGAATAGCTATAATTAACTTGGTTACCGAATTATAAAATGTATAGCTCAACTAGTGGCTTTTATGCAAAATTTTGTCAAGCTAGCTCCACCTATAAAGCCTTACATACTCCTTGGTGTCACTTTATTTCTGGTTTATGATGGGTAAGTCTAGTTGAGTACATTCAAGTACTAAGGGTTTATCCCACCATGTTGCAGGTGAAGTTCTCGGCCTGCTGAAGATGGTGGCTAACCACCGGTGGGCTCAGTGACTCTATATTTATTTCTCATCTATATGCTTTTATCAGAGGAGGTCACTTATGCTAGAAATGTATTTGGAACTTATATTAATGTAATCATTTGAAAGCTATGTTGTTTTCCCTTAACCGGTTTTGAAACTCAAACTTGTACTATTATTTGTGAACCCTTTTGTAATATTATTTCCGCTACAACTCTGTGTATGTGATGTGTATTTGCTTAATCATACGATCTTGGTTGTGATGTTGATTTACTGAGGTCCTTCGTGACACTTGTTGGACTACCAGGTTTATATAAGTGAAAGTATGCGCGTGCCAACGTGTTTAATGGGGACAACCATACTTGATCTTGTATAAATTGGGCGGTTCTGTCATAGGAACCATCCCCCAGTGGGGGTAGCCACCAGCAATGATTATGTCCCCTACTGCACTGGACAGTCCCGTAAGTCGTTTGCATTCTCAATCAGATCGATCTCCCCCTTATCCTATGGGCTTGAACTTGGCTTGCGTTGTGTAGAGAGACATCTCATCACCGCATGCCACCGCTGACCTTGTCTGTCCCCGCATGGTCACCGCAAGCTCACTGACTTGTACTTAGGGGCTAGTCTAGATGCCAAGAGGCTACGCGATGAGCTGAAGGCCGCCCTCACTACACCTGGCGTCACCCACTAGGAAGCTACCCAGGCATGAGACAAGAAGGTAGCCATTGAGGTAGAGGTCCAGAACCTTCTTGTCGACACGACTGCCGCCTATGCGCCGCCTTTCTCATGTAGACAGTGCCTCCGATCCCTGTCGGTCCACCTTTGGGCCATGGTGTTCGAAGCCATTCATCAAGGGGCTGCCATAGCGCTGGCCACTACCCATCTTCAGTCTGGTGCAGAGTTGAAAGTCCTAGTGATGCAGCATGCTTTTCCGCTAGGACTAGATGATGAAGATTATATGGATGATCTGTTCGTGAGTGTTGAGCCAGCCCCTAATGTCATCTTAGCGAAGGTGAACGTGGATGAAATCCTACATGCCCACCTCGACCCTTGATCTGTGCGACGTATCAGTAGTACAAGTCATGACTTGGTTTAGTCCATGGGATGACCATATGTGATGTCTTATTTGCATGCATGTTTGTGTTAAATTTTGTTGAACTTTGTATTAGGTGGGTTAAACTCTATTGAGCATGGGGTAGCTCAGGTCCTTTGGTCATTTGTTAAATGGTTTCTAGCCCCTATTAGTTGCTTTTTCCTATAGATTTCTTTCTGGTTCTCTTTGCGATCTGTAATATACTAACGGTGTTCACCCTTTCTGATCGAAGGACGTGGGTGTATATATGTTGAAAATTATTGCCTACGGAGTGCCCCTTCCATCAATTGACATTTATTCTAACCAAAATCATGCTTACAGATGGCAACTAGTTACCATACCTTGCGTCAAAAAAACTAGTTACCATACCATGGATGTGTACTCTACAACAAATGATCACAACTTTTCCCCTGACCACGTCCCTCTAGTATATTCGACGAAATGACGTTTACCTATTTCTTGTAAACCGTATGCTCGCCTGATAGTCTGAGCAGTGTAAATTTGAATGGGCCATACATATAACTCTTGTACTCAGCTACGAGTAGAACTTTTGCCTGATTGGCTATGATACAAATAGGAGCTGCACCATCTGTGTGGCCGCATGCATGAAGTAGTAAGGTAGTTGGATTCCTAAAGCGGTAGCTTCAAACATAGCTGAGGTAGTGCAGACAATGAGAGCCTATGAAACCATGTAGCCATCTCTAGCTAGCTATTACCCCTTGGCTACCACGAGCCTGCGACTGCTTGGATTGGACTGCATTCTATACTTCACCGAATGACAGAAGTTCTGACTGTCTAAAATATATTTGACGCACTTATGTTGCTAAGTCAAACAATGGATCCTAGGAGGGTCATGACATGCAATCTAACCAAGGTATGTATGTGGTGGAGAGTGGAATGAACAGTGTCTTTTTCTCCTTGTCTCTTTTCTTTTTCTTCCAGGGAGCATGGCTATCACTTGCTTTTTTCTTTCTCTCTTCTTTTTTTTGAAATGTAGCTCATGAGCTTTTTGCTCTGGCTATCTTTTCTCTTTTGTTTCCTCTTCTTTCTCTCTCTTCTTTTTTTTGAATGCAAATAGACATGTCCCCTGTATTAAGAGAAGAATACTGAATAGAGGAGTTAGACTTATAGTGGCATGGTGAGAGTGCTTCCAGTATAGAAGTGACTCTGAGGTGGATGGTGTATATGGTCTTGGTTATAAAAGCATGACACAACTCTCTACCTAGATCTCAAAGCTTGACAAAGCTCAAAGCGAGAAGAAATAGCTTTTGTGGAAGGGTTGTGACTAAGTAATTTAACTTTGCCTCTGGTAGGGTTTTTTTTCATCACATGTGGGGTCATGATATCATGATGCATTTTTTATCTTTGGCCAGAAAAAAATCTCCAAGGTCATGATTAGAGAAAGAGTGACATTTTCTATCACTACTATATCTCACAACACAACAACTTAGGTAGACCATACTATTAAAGAGTAGATCACAAGTTTATGAGCATTAAGATAAGAATAAAGTTTATACAAGTTGAATTTTAAAGATTAACATAGTCAACTTATGATTGGCTATAATTGTTTTTACTTAGGATTTTTTAGGTATATAACAAGTAGATAGAAATAAATAGATTTAATACAAAATATAATTACATAGGAGATGTAGGGGGTCATACCTGCGTGGTAGACTGAGGTGGGGCTAGGAGTCAGCCCTACCATGCCCGACGGGTGGGGCCATCGGGCGATGGGCCCTGGTGCCCCCGCTTGCTGATTTTTGAACGATGTGATGTTCAGCGGTTGCACGTTTTGTTGATGATGTTTTCATGAAGTTTGGACACCGTCATGATCAGGAAGCTATGCTTCCCCCACACTATCTTCTTGGGTATTATGTTCTTTTATTCAAAATAGAAAACAAGTAAAATAGCAGGGTCCTACTGGTGGGAAAACAATAGAGGACAAGACTCAAAATTAACTAGACTCGACTTTATTTATTCATTAAGGCGCTTACAATGATAGATTTCAAACTTGACCAAAGCAAACACTAACTCAAACTAACCTAGACTGGCTCGATCGAAACCTAACTAAGGGAATCAAACTAATTTTAATGAAGCAAATCAAACAAATCCTGATTAGGGGCCTAAAAGATTAACTAGCCACACTCTTTAAGTGAGGGGCACCTCATAGAGGTGCTCATTCCCAATAGCCTCAAATAAAGCTTCATATTGGAAGTGCACGCCTTGCGATGGATGTCCATCTTCTCTTCTATTTCGAACCGCCACTGCTCCTGCTCTACTACCCTCTCCTCCAAAGTGAGATTCTTCTCCTTGAGGTCACTAACTTGAGCCTAAAGGTTCTCTAGGGTAGGCTCAGGGTCCTTCTCATCATCGCTATGCTCCATTTCGCTAGGTGCTCCAATTGGCGGAGGGGTCAGATGGTGACACACAGAAGGTGCTGACAGCAACCCATCTGTAGCCTTCGTTTCACTAGAGGTGGGAGGATGTATCAACACCTTCTCATAGTGCCTAGAATGAAGCTGATGATCATTGATCTCTATCGTCTGCCTTGTGGGGTTCGAGGTCATGCTTCGGGTGCTATGGGTGAGTGGAAGCGTGTCCTCGGAGGTGTCAGATACCACCAGCTTCAGTTTCTCATTGGCCGTAGTTGGAGTTAGGAGTTAAGGTGTGGGGTAGAGGCGAACAGTCACCAGCTTCTTTGGGGTGATCTCCCCAGTGGTAGGACAGGATGACCGGTCATCGCGTAGCTTCGTTCCGGAGAGATCCAGTGGTGGAGGACATGGTCAAGATGGAGGGGAGTTGATGGCGCGCCTTACCGGTGTTGGTCGATGGGAGGGGGCATCGGGCGACACCTGTGGTGCCCCCTCGGGCTCCTAGTTGGTGGACTCCCTAGTGGACTCTTTGGTGGCCCAATGTAGGCGAGAGGCGACACATCTAGGGTATCAGTGGCATTGATCCTATCGATGAGGGTGTGAGTGGCTCTAAGGGAAGAGGAAGATAGGCGGTCATTCTTGGAGGGCGAGTTGTTGGCCATGGTCAAGTGTTTTGGAAGGTTTTTGGAGGATGGAGAGGTGGAAGGCTTTGTTGTGGAAAAGGAGGAGATGGTCGGTGGCTTATATAGGGAGGAGGATTAGAGAGATAGAACCTCCCATGCTTATCCCGAGCTCCAAATCACGGATGTTGTTTGGAATCTCAGATAATTATGATGGGATTTAGTTGGATATGCTAGGGATCAACCTTACTTGGCATGGGGGCAGTGGGCGGCGCACCTAGGCATTGGGTGATGGCCCATGCCATCAGGCGACGGGGCCTAGGCGGCCCAAACCTATGTCCTGGCCTTGCGTCTTATGTTGGGGATCCTGGGGCCCCTATCATGCTTTTTACTACACTAAAGTTGGTCTTATAGCCCATATATGACATAGGAACTTTTGGACTCACTTAGAAAGCAATAGACATGCCAAGTCAACATTGCATACTAGAAGTAGATAAACTCTATTATGTCTATTTCTTTTAGTTCTTCCATTTCAGGTTCATAATAAAGTTTTAAACATTGACCATTTACCTTGAAAAGGTTACTTTCATCACTTTCCAGCATGACAGCTCCATGTGATGATGTCGCGACGACCTTGAATGGGCCATCCCATTTGCTTCGTAGCTCGCCACGCCCGAAGAGCCGCACCCTGCAATTAAAAAGCAATACCTTGTCTCCCGGATGGAACTCCTTCTTCTTGATTCTCTTATCATGCAACCATTTTGTCCTCTCTTTAAAAAGCTTAGCACTATGGTAAGCTTTCTCTCTCCATTCTTCTAGTTCAGATATCTGCATTTTTTGGTTTTGTCCTGCTAATTCTAAGTCCATGTTCCATTTCTTAATGGCCCAATGAGCTTTGAACTCTAGTTCTACGAGGAGATGGTAGGTCTTTCCATACACTATTTGATAGGGGGACATTCCTATATGTGTTTTGTATGTAGTCTGGTACGCCCATAGGGCTTATGGTAATTTATGTTTCTAGCCCTTCC
This sequence comes from Miscanthus floridulus, assembly GCF_019320115.1. Classification (NCBI taxonomy): domain Eukaryota; kingdom Viridiplantae; phylum Streptophyta; class Magnoliopsida; order Poales; family Poaceae; genus Miscanthus; species Miscanthus floridulus. Next base: position 66,779,094 of record NC_089588.1, on the reverse strand, counting down.
CCATTTCCTCTACAGTCTTTTGTATGATGTTCTTAATTTGTTTATTGGAGGTCTCTACCTGTCCACTAGTTTGAGGGTGATAGGGCGTGGCTATGCTATGTTGGATTCCTTGGCCAGTGAGATAGCACCTAACGGTTTTGTCTATGAAATGGTGGCCTCCATCACTAATGACCATTCTAGGAATTCGAAAACAAGGAAAGATGGTTTCTTGGAACATCTATTTAGCATGCTTAGCATCTGCTGCTCGACAGGGTATGGCTTCTACCCATTTCGAGACATAATCTATAGCCACTAGGATATATTCTGAATCATAAGATTTTGGAACAGGTCCCATGAAATCTATACCCCAAACATCAAATAATTCTACTTGTAAGTTGTTAGTGAGAGGCATAGCATCTCTGGTGTTAATGTTCCCATGCTTTTGGCATCGAGAACATTGTCTCACAAAATCTTTTGTGTCCTCATACATAGATGGTCAAAAGAACCCGCTCTGCCAGATCTTGGCATTAGTTCTAAAAGCTCCATAATGTCCCCCATATTCAGCGGAGTGGTATCTCTCTATGATTTTGGTTGCTTCTTCTAAAGGGACACATTTTCTATGGAGCCCATTAGCGTAGACTAGATAGAGGTAAGGGTCATCCCACAGGTGAGTTCTACTTTGATATAGCAACTTTTTCCTATTTTCTCCTAGCAGAACATAGCCGATGACTATGAAATTCATGATGTTAGCATTCCAAGGGTTTGTGTGGGTAACCTTTAGTAAAGTATCATCACGAATAAAATCATTTATGGGTAGGTTGTCATTATCATGGAATTGCAAATGTGATAGATGATCTGCTACAGAATTTTCTACTCTCTTTTTATCTTTTATTACTAAATCAAATTCTTGGAGCAGCAAAATCCATCGAATGAGACAGGGTTTAGCATCTTTCTTTGTAAGAAGATATTTTAGAGCAGCATGATCGGTATAAACAATGACTTTAGCTCCTACTAAGGCAGATCTAAACTTGTCTATTGCAAAGACAACGTCTAAAAGCTCTTTTTCAGTGGTTGCATAATTGAGTTGTGGTGCTGTCAAGATCTTACTAGCATAAGAAATAGCATAATGTTTTCTTTCTTTGGTTTGACCAAGAACAACCCCAACAACAAAATCACTAGCATCACACATTATTTGAAATGGTAAATTCTAGTTAGGGGGTTGTATGACTAGAGTTAAAACTGGACCTTTTTCAAAATGTGGAAGGATTGTAAACATTCATCATCAAAGTTGAAAGGAACATCTTTTGCTAGCAAACTAGTCAAAGGTCTAGCAATTTGAGAGAAATCCTTTATGAACCTTCTATAGAAACCATCATGGCCTAAGAAGCTTCTAACTCCTTTCACATTAGTAGGCGATGGAAGTTGCTCGATCACATCGATCTTTGCTCTGTCCACCTCTATACCATGTTCAGACACTCTATGACCTAGAACTATTCCTTCTCGGACCATGAAGTGGCACTTTTCCAAATTTAAGACTAAGTGCTTCTCTTCACATCTTTGAAGGACTTTATCTAGATTTTCTAGGCAACCGTCTAATGTCTTACCAAAGATAGAGAAATCATCCATAAAAACTTCCATGATTTGTTCAATCATGTCAGAAAAGATAGACATCATGCAACATTGAAATGATGCAGGGGCATTGCATAATCCAAAGGACATGCGCCTGCATGCATAAGTTCTGTACGGGCATGTAAAAGTGGTTTTACTTTGATATTTGGGATGGATGGAATTTGGTGATGGCCTGAATATCCATCTAGACAGCAAAAGAATGGATGATTGGCCTGTCTCTCCAACATCTCATCTATAAAAGGAAGAGGGAAATGATCCTTCTTAGTGGCCTTATTTAGCTTCCTATAATCTATGCACATTCTCCAACCCATGACAGTCCTTTGAGGTATGAGTTTGTTCTTATCATTTTGAACAACTATCATTCCTCCTTTCTTAGGAACTACTTGCACCGGACTTACCCATTCACTATAAGGGACTAGATAAATAATTTCTACATGTAGAAGTTAAAAAACCTCTTTCTTTATGACTTCATGCACTGCATTGTTAAGCCATCATTGAGGCTCCCTAGAGGGGGTTGAATCAGGATCAATAGGGATGCGATGAGTGCAAAGAGTTGGGTTAATCACTTTTAAATCTTGAAGCGAGTATCCAAAAATAGATCGGTGCCTTTCTAACACCGTGGTGAGCCTAGAGACTTCCTCTTTCGATAACTTATCACTTATGATGACACGAGTCTTAGGTTCATGGTTAAGAAAGACATATTTTAATCTAGAGGGGAGAGGCTTAAGCTCGATTGAAGGTCGAGATGGCTTCTCCGACTCGTCTAGATGGGACGGTTCATTGGTCTTAGCTTCTTCTATAAAGAATTGATCATCTTCTTCAAAATTAGGCTAGGTTGCTTCTTGCAAAGTAGCCATCCTTACCTATTCAAGGGGATTAGGATTGGGAGGATGCTCGGCAAAAGCATTTGCTGCCCGAATAATAGGAATAGCGAATTTCTTTTTACCAAACCGGACGTCTAACTGTCTTTTGGTGGATCCTTCTGATAAAAGTTTGGACCAAGGTTGTCCTATGAGAATGGTGAAGATAGCAACATCGAAGACATAGAAGTCTAGAAGAACTTTTATGTAATCTAGGAAGGTGGGAACCATTTTGGCAATTCCCTGGCTTTCTAATATGCTGCCCTTGGGGTCTCTAAGGCATTGGTTCATAGGAATAAGATGAACATTAGGAAGGCTTCTAGCTAAGAAAGAACTAGAAATCATGTTCAAACCAACACTAGGATCATAAAAGGCTGTTGTATCTCTCCCACCAATTTGACAATGCACCACGCCGGGTGTGCCGTCAATGCGAAGAACATTTTCTGCTATCTCAGCTTCCATGGTCCATTCATGACTCATGATAGCAGAGAGTTCTTGCAGATTCTTTCGGTATAATGTCTCATCGGGAGGATCAATAGGTTGTTTTGAATATGGTTTTACTTGAAGGGGATAGTTTGCAGCATTCCCAAGATCTTCAAACAAATGATCTTCAATTTCAAAAGGGAATTCTAAGGGAAGATCTTCTTCTTCCTTTAGAGATTTAGGTATTGGTTCAGGAGGGCTACTAGAGGGATCAACTAAAATGGAGTTAGATGGCTCAACCTCTATAGCTTCTTCTTCAAGGAATTCATCATGAATGCCAGTATAGGGAGTGTTCTCTAAAATTTTATTAAGGACATCTTTTCCACCTTGGGAAGTTAGATGAAGAAATGATCCACCTAAAGCGATATCAAGATAATGTGCAGCTTCTTTGTTTAATCCTAGGTACAAATGTTGTAACAACATAGGATCAGTAATGGCTTGGTCAGGCCCTGAATCTATTATATTAGTAAAACAAGCCCAGGCTACACCTAAGGTTTCTTTTTCCTTTTGTTTAAAATGGAGAACCTCGAGATGGAGTTGAACTACAGGAGAGATAGGAAAGAATGTTGTGCTAAATTTGGCTTGCAAAACTTCCCATTCTCCTTGTGCACTCTCTACATTTCGAGTGTACCATAGTTTGGCTATGCCCATCAAAGAAAACAAAAATAGCTTCCACTATGGGTATCTTGTGACATGCTTGAAATATGCAAGCATGAGCACACTTGCTCGAATTCTCGTAGATGGGTGTATGGGTTTTCTCTCTCGTCTCTAGGAAAAATATGCTCCTGAACTTTAGTTATGAAACTAGGACGTAGCTCATAACTATCGGCAAAAATTGGTTGGGCTGATGAAGGTGGTTCTAATCACGTACTTGTAGGAGCAGTGAATTGGAATATAGATATGTTGTCCATGACAGACTAAAACAAGGATGAAGATAGAAATTCTAATTCTAGATTCAAAAAGATCAGCTACCATTCCCTGGCAATGGCGCTAGAAAGTTGTTGACACCAGAGGTGGCACATACAATTAACCGCAAGCGCATGGCTGTCAGAGTAGCTTTTGCCTAAGAGTATTCCCAGGGTATAGAATCCACGGGGAACATGAAGTGACAAATATCTAGAACTAGAGATTTCTACGGGTAGTGAAAATAAGGACTTAACTACTATGGGAATGTCTAAAACTATACTAAATTAAGGAATGATATATAAAAGATGTTTACTGTAGAGCGTACTAGCCCTAACCTCATGCAAAGGGTTGATTAGGCACAAAGCACAACAAGCTCTACATTTTAATAACTAGACCCAACGTAGTGGAATACAGAGGAAAGACAGGGCTGTCACCACCTGCCACTACCACAGCCTCTCCGAGGGCCTAGCCGTAAACATAGGTAAAGTATAGCCTAAGCATCATGCTTAATCTATGCCTTTACTACTCCAATCTGGACCCCGATGAAATAAGACTAGAGCAAACAAACCAAGCGGTGTAACTAGTAAACAACTGAAATATAACAGAACTTATATAAGTATGGGTACATAATTACCACAGAAGAAGCACAGAGATACAAGAAGAAGAGGTTGTCGACAAGCCCAGCTCCTCAAGCTTCTGCTCTCCTCTTTTCTATCTTTTGTAGCACCCGGTTTTAAGGACAAAACTAGATGTACACCATTTGTGAGCCTAGGAAGTCAAATCACACATATGGCTACAAATAAGGGTAATATCAAAAGACAATGCTTTATTACATAACGTATTAGTACAAAGAGTATAACCTTAGGCACAAATAGCGGAAAGACAACTCCAATCTTTGGGTGAAGACTCCACTCCACAGGGACAACGACTGGTTGATCACAAGCCTAACTTCTTCAAACTCTAGCAATCTAGAACCCATCCGGGATTTTTATCCAAGTAAAAAGTAAAGACAAGGTAAGTACATGTTGTACTCAACAAATATAACATGGGGTTGATGAGGCTCAAAAGGTTGAGACTAGTTTAACTGTGATTAGCTTTTAGTTGTCATAATTTTAGCATTTGAGTAGCAACAAGTTTATCACAAGCCCATGTAAACAAATGATCAGGTAAACATGAATAATGAATAGCATAAACAATTAACCACTAATGATCATCTATTCCGTAAGAGTTCTAAGGCCGCTCGTGTCCGTGAGAATGGCTAATATACCAGTTTTACACTCTGCAGAGGTTGTACACTTTCGCTATGAGTCGTGATTACCCATATGCTCGAGTTTATAACTCCCAAAACACTTCCAAGGTGAGCAGGCAGGGTACACTATGAAGTCTTTCAAAGGTTCGTCTAACACGTTAGGGCTGCTAGGATTCCAATTGGCAAGCAGATGTAGGAACCCCCTTTCGAATGGCTCAATTCCTTCTCGGCTATACACATAATAGTAGAGGCTATCCTATAGCTGACTTCGCAAGATCCTCTTGCGCCACAAAGGTAACCACTAACAAGCTAGAAAATGTCCTCATACTTGACTAAAGCTAGAGCCATGTGGCCCTCACAGTTGTACTATGAGTCCCAGTGACCACTTATAGATAAGTCTTTAGGGAGAGGAATCTAGAGCACCATAAAACCCAATGCTCCTGCCCTCTTAAGCCAAGTTGCTAAAAACATATTTTAATGGTTACTGCATGTACCATTAGTCAAGTTACAAGATTATGGTTTAATTGGAGCACTAGCTTCATACTACCCAATGCATTAACCCAAAGGTGACAAGGTATAAGTTCAAGGCTAGGTAATCCTTAATGGCAACAAGGAAGCACATGCAATATGAATTTAAGTGATTAAAGTGAATATGACAACAAGGATGATCCCATGCTATACTTGCTTCTTGATCATCATGTAAAACTCACCGACTGGACATGATCATAAAGCACCACACAAGCATCCAAGTACAAACATGCATAACATACAAATATGATTAGATTAGAATAGTACACCAATTAGTAAAAAGACTTTAAAACTAATCTACGCATTGCTATGAACACACAGACACAAAAAACACTCTAATCAGAGCTATGGTGAAGGAGAAACAAATACCATAAGATTTACTTCTTAATAGAAAAGAAAGTTTTAAGCTGCATTTATTTTATACATGTATAAGATATTTCATAGAAGTATCTAAATTGAATTAAGCTAAATTATATTTGACTTGGAAAACTAAGATGGATCAAATCTTATTTTTACTTGAAAATATCAAAGTGGAAAAGCTAAGTTGCTTTTAATTAGAAAATCAATTGCGTATAGATTGATCAAATTAACATTTTATTTGAAAGCACAAAATATGTTAAACAATGTTACTATCATGTAGATTACATCATTATGAATCTAGCGCAACTTGAACGGGTCAAAACGGAGTTAGAACGGAGACTTTAGGCTTAAAACAAGATTACTGGCAGTTTTGTAAATACTGAGATTGATTTTCGGAATAAAAATAATTGATATCAGATTTTGAATCTAGATAGGGACGACGCGTAGAATTTTCAAGAAACTGGGGGTCTCTTTAGCAAAATGTCTTGCGAAGTGGTATGAGCGGATCTGAGCCGTTGGATTAGATCTAGATGGTTCGAATTAGAAGCAAGTGAGGAAGGGAGAGTGGCTGGCTAGAAAAGACGACCGGCACGGTGGTCGGCAATAGCCGGCGGCGAGGGAGCTCACCGACACATGCAAAAATGCCCCTAGAGGCCACGATTTGACTCAGAATTTGCATGGGAGGAGAGAGGGGATGAAGGCGAACCCACCACGAGCAAAATCAAAGGCAGAGATGGAACGGAAACGGCGTAGGGCTCGGAACGGCGGATGGTGAGCTCCTACAAGTTTTTGGCAACGATTAACGACCAACCAAAGGTGGGAAAGAAAGATAGAAAAGCTCCATGGGATTGCTCGAAGCACGAAGAAGCTCGACAGTAGATCCAAAATGACAGCAAAGCGACGAGGCGGCAAAATGAGCTCGGCGGCTCGCTCGGCTAGGGTTTTGGCAACTGCGAGCTCAAATGGAGGCGATGGCTTGCGCTAGGGTTGGATACGGTAGCGGCGCATGCATGGCTTGCTTATATGGAGGCACAATGCTTGGGCAGCACTCCAAAACTCAGAAGGAATGGAGCTCGTCGATGGAAAATGACTCGGTAGAGTCCTACTCGGTGTCGACGGAAGGTAGAGGACGGCTGACGCATGGGCCCATCATGTCAGTGAGGGAGGGAGCGGGACCTGGCTAGCAGCAGAAAAGAGGGAGAGGGGGAAGGGGCATGCTCGCGGCTTGGGCTGCTGGGCCGCTTGCTTGGCTACCGGGAAACAAAGGGGAGAGAGGGAAAGGTTGGGCCTTCAGGCCAAAAAGGAGAGAGGGAGTGTTTTATCTTTTCATTTTGTTTTCTTTTATTTCAAAGCCTTTTGAAAACCCTTTTCAAAAACAATTTGAATTATTTTGAGTTTTGGATCAAACCACTCATCACAATAAAACATATGCACCGGCATGAATTTTAATCTAATGAAAAATTATTATTTCCCTATGTTTCATAACCACAAAAATTCCAAATTAAATCATTTTAGCTCTATTTCCAAAGAAGCAAATTTTATTGTGTTACATCTTTCTACTCTAGAGAAATGGCTATCCTAAACAAAACTTCACACTTCTCTTGATTCTTCTACACTTGCTTTCTTACAACCGAGCTCAAGACCCCTGTTTATAGTAGTGTATGGGCAGGGGGGTATTTGTAGACGTTGAGGAGGTCAGTGGAGGTTTCTTGGCCGTCGAGCAACGGTGAGGGGCATCGGCAGACCGTGTGATCCACTGCCTTGACCTCCTATAGCGTGGATTAGCTCCCAAAGGAAGTTGTATGGCGGCATCTTGGACAATGGCGGTTTAGAACTCAGTTTGGATGGTAGTTGAAGCCTCCAAGTGGATGATGGGTGGACCCATGATCCATGTGATGCATATCTTGTCCATTCATGTCAACCGACTTGAATCAACATGCCACAATGCTCCTAGAGGTCATCCCATGGATCACCGACATGACAGGGCTCGAGGTGGAGCCACCTAGCATCAGGCGACGGGCCAGGGTGGGCCACGGCCATGCTTGTCGCATGGAATGCCTCTAGTTTCCTTCCTCATGCCATATTTTGACAATTTTGTTCCTACAAGGAAAATTTTCCAAGTACAAGTGGAACCAAGTGAAATCTAAACATAAATTGTTGATTTTTGATTGATTTTATCCATTTTAGCACCTTATGTTGATGACATAAGGTGGTGTTAAGAGCCAGCAACAAATAGCAAGCCCTTTGTCAATTCATCAAAAATAGCAATCACTGGCCAGGTTTAAGAACGCCATCTTAACTTGCATTTGAGTACGTTGAACGTACAAAACAGTTAAATGTGTAGTTAGAAACATTCACCTTGGTGTTCACATAAATGCATTTATATATACTAACGAAACTTAAATGGTCGATTCACCACTTGATATAACTGCCAAGGGTGAACTTTTTTTCTAAAATTGATACAACTTCTACTCGATCCATGACACCAATTGCCTCCATGGGTTGTCTGACATTGTGTTAACTAACCATGGGCGCCTGCACAACACTTAGGCTATAAGATTGTTCCTAGAAACAGCTGCTATGGATATGCACATGGATTACCATCCTTGTCATTTGACTCTAGGTTGAGTGTGATGATTCCAGCAAAACCATCAGCTGCTGCTACTTCATTCGCAGTGTACGTCATCCCCTAATTTGGTAGAAAAAGTCCTAACAAAAAACAATGCGCATGGGGTCAACATATTCTGTGTTTGAACTCTTTGTCGATGAACAAGCTAAGAGCTTGATTGGTTGGCTTCCAAAATTTGCCAAACCAAAGATTTGGTAAGCCATTATTTTGGCTATTATTTGGTTGACTACCAAATCTTGCCAACTTCTCACATTTGGCTTGCCACCATGGCAAATTTAACTTAACTTTGGCTTGCCAAATCTTTAGCATGGCATATATATAGTTTTAGAATACACCACCTACGTGTATTGAAGTTTTTAACCCAAAATTAACAACAGTTCAAGAACATCCACATCATTCAAAAGGGAAATCAAAATAAAATCCACAATTCCGAAGCTAATTAATTTTGATTACCTCAGAGGTACCATGAGGGACGGCAGATGGGTAGCCAGACACGACCACCACAAGGTCGCACCGACGGATGGGAGGACCACCAGCGAGAGGCGATGTCGACACCCTGTGGCCTCAGATTCCACATGCTCCTATCCACCCCTCGCTGTCAAGGTGCCCCTCCACCCCGCTCGCTCTCCACCATCCCTCGCAATCATAGCACCATTCATCAGAGGCCCTTCTATCGATGGATGGGAGGACCCCTAGAGAGAGAAGAGGTCGACGCCCTATGCCCTTAGGTTCTAGATGCTCCTATCCACCGCTCGCTATCGAGCTACCTGTCGACCCTACCCGCACTCCGCCAACCCTCACGCTCGTAGCACCGTTTGTCGGAGGCCCTTGTGCAGGCGGATAGGAGGACCCGTAGCGAGAGCTGAGGTCGACGCCTATCGGCCTCAGGGGCAGCTCGACGATGAGTGGGGACAGGAGCATCTTGAAGCTGATGATAGCATTTCGCCTTTGGGGAGGGTGAGGAAAGGAAATTTTGGGGGAGGCATTTCCCCCTCCCGCCTAGCGCTATTTTATAGCTACTGAATATCACCGCCGGTGCGTCAGAGGAGCCGGTGTAGATACTTTATCATCACCGCCATTTCATGGCTGCTCAGCGGTGTTGCTTCATTTCCATGGCTGCCGAACATAGACATATAATTGTATCAAGAACCATATGATATGGCGAATACGGTAGACATGGAAGAGCATACACCGTGGCATAGATGTGGTGCCAGGTCTATTTTGACTTTAGGGCATGAGCAGAAATAAAAATGTCCTTCAAGTTTGCAACTCGATAATACAATAGTGAAATCGGTCACTAGCACCTGTTTGGACCATCAACATTCCACCCAAAAGCATGGTAAAGTGAGGTAAATCATCATCACATGTGAAGAATTATGTTTAAATTTCACCTAGTTCCACTTGTGCTTGTAGAATTATTTATATGCAGGAAATATGGTAAATTTTGGCCAAAATGGTGACAAACATGGACCAAGGAAGTAAGTGGATGTGGTAGGGCCACCTGGGCCCATAGGCCAGTGCCGCTTGGTGCCACCTAGGCGCCACCTAGCCCCACCTAGTGCCAACTTGGCACGTTGCCACATCACCGATCCATGGGAGCTCTTTTATAGCCAATAGGAAGCGTTGATCTAAGTCAGTTTCAACCAATGGTCATGATGGATAGGCCATGGATCCATGGGCCCATTGTCATAGACTTGGAGCTTCACCAACCGACTTACCGGCTAAGTTTCACCATGTACTGTCTTCACAACCGCCTTGGAGGAGCATCTAGCCCCCTTGGATGCAAAGGTGGTGCATCCAAGGGCTAAGCAGTGGCCCCTAGCCGCCGCCTGATGCCCTCCTATGACCTCTGACCTCCCTACTACCTAAAAGTACCCCTCCCCTTACGCTACACTATAAATATTGGGTATAGAGCTCGGTGAAAGGACACCCCATTCATTTCCAAGCTCTCCAAGCTTCTCTTAGCTTTCTAGCTTAGCATTAGCTATAGAGTAGTAGTCTAGTAGTGGAGAGAAGTAATCTAGTAGTGGAGTAGAGCAAGAGCAGAGCTTCTCAGAGTCTCGAAGAGCCTTCTAGGTCTTGTATAACTCCTTTGTAATTCTTTCATTTCTGCATTACTTTATTTAGTATTTATTTCAGTACTTTATTCTAGTATTACTTGCTTTACTTTAAGTACTTAGTCATTAGTGTTTGTCATTAGTGAGCTTAGGTGCTTATTGTTTGGCATTAGTAGCATAGGTTATCTTATTATTAGTAGTCTTTCGTTAGTACTGGTTCCACATTCAGGTTAGGGTGCTTTGATCTCATTTCATCGGAGCTCAGATCAAAGTAGTAAGTTTATAGATTAAGCATGGTGCTTAGGCTATAGATTACCTATGGATACGGCTAAGCCTCTGGATAGATTGTGGTAGGTGGCAAGAGGTGATATCCTTGTCCATCCTCTGTATTCCATCATGATAGGTCTAGTTATTAAATCGTAGGGTTCATGGCAGACCTTGTCTATTTAACTCTCCTAGTTGGTAGGTGGGCCATGCCCCAAAGTACTATCGCATTTCTCCTAGTTATTTGTTTACTCTTAGTTACTAGAAATATATATCACTCGCTCTCCCACCTAGCTATCTCTGGTTAGCTTATATTTAGTAGTTAGTTTAGGTAGTTCACACCCATCCTTCATTATCGTTCACCTACCTAGGATCAACTTAAGACCTACCTTTAACAAATCTTAGTCCTATATCAATTCTAGCCTTCCGCCTTCCTATGGAAAAAAATATAAATAGTTCTGTGCGCTTGCAGAATCCTCCAATAGTCGTTAAGAAGTATCAATAGCCATTATTCTATAACAGGTGTGGCTTTCTTCCCCCTTTGTGCTAGGTTTTGTTGCCCCCGACGCCAACCACTGCTCTCATCCCCTTGCTCCTCTCCTCTTCATTCCCCTACTCCTGGCAACACCATGTCTCATCAGATGGATTGCTTATCATCATAGAGCAGACATCCTTAGAGGCCGCCATATGTAGAAGAACATGATATTAGGGAAGAGACGGCCCTCCCTCTAATTATTTTGATGAGTGCGGCATGGAGAGGGTGATTGAGCTTTGTTGGTGGTCCTTATCGACCATATCCGACCGCCAATTAATACTCAAAATAAGAGAAATAAGCAAACTTATGACTCATATGCATTTACCACTAACACGATTCCACATGTATTTGGAAGATTAGTGTTTTGTAGGCCTATACACGAATATAGTGGAAGATCGAGTCAAAAGGCGTGATCCAGGAAGGTGTAATGCAAATTTGCGCTAAGGATCAAGAGTGCAGCCCACTTACCTATCAAACTTGGGCCTAAAACCTACATGGCTACACTCCAGGACTAACACATAACCCACCTAGTGAAGGCGGTGCCAAGGCGGCCCAACCCAGGTGTGGCCATACTCTGGGTGTGGCCACATGCCAGCTGGCGCCCCTTAAGCCCAGTTTTGCCGAGGCGGTTCCATTAATGCTCCCCAAGGTGGTTTGGGTGGGATCTCCTCCGAATATTCCCTGCAAACTACCGTAGGAATAGTATAAGATGAGGGGGAGAGCCCCCTCTCTCAATACACACTACAACACAAGAGCCTCTCTCCCTCCACTTGTATTCTTTTTACTTTTAGTAGTTTTGTTGGAGTTAGGCAAGAAGCTTGATTGGAGAGCTTGAGCAACTTGAGTCTTTTATTATGAATAATATCAATAGTCCCCTTTTGTACTTGCTCTCATATTATCAATATAGCTATGCTTATCAAATAGAGCTAAGTTCTTATGTTATTAGTTTAGCATATAGAACTTTATGCTTAATCTTTCATGCAACATACATGTTCAGACCAAGACCTAGATTGAAGTAGTGAGTTCTACTTTAAGATTACTTTTGGTCATTATATTCTTGTGGGTTCGTTGTCCATTCCCATGGCAGATGCTCTAGTAGAGGACTACTAATAAAGACGGATGTTCCTAGCCGATGCTAGAGTAGTAACCAATAGCATAGACATGGTGTCTGAACTAGAAGTTACATTTGTTTGGCTCTTTCCCCAAGGTTGAGGGGTAGGCGGCTAGTGGTGATAGCCCTATACGTCCCTCGTAATCTCCCACATTCAGGTTCGACATAGAGCCGATGCCATTATCGCTTGGTAGACCAGGTGTATGCCGGTGCCCAAAGTAAGTTTATAGTGACCAAAGCTATCTTAACTTAGAATCTCTAACCTTAGATACTCATGTATTTTTATGATCATCTGCTCATCTTAACATAGCTATACAAGATAAGCCTACTACTGTTAGGTATATTCTTTTATTCTTTATTCTTTCTTTTATCTTTATCCTTGAGATTGGCTTGAGTGTGTCTGTCATACTATCCAATATTTATCTTGGCTTACCCATGTTATGAACTTTGGTCTATTATATAGTCATGTTATCTTGACCATGTCCCTACTAGAGACTTTTATACCATGCCTTCCATTGGGAAAATATAGATGAACGATACCCGAATACTTCCGGGTGAAATGCTACAATGATATATCCGTGCGCTTGTGTAACATTTCTATATGAGTTCAGAAATATCATCAAGGTATTTCTTGGTGGCATCACTAGGAAACACAAATCTTGGTGGTGACGCTAAGAAATGCGAACAATCATTTCTGGCGCCGTTGCTGGGGAAGGCACTCGTTAAAAGAATCTATTAGGACATATTCATGATAATATGCATGTGTAGTAGCCATTGCTCATAATAGGACAACTTTGCTTGTTTTCTCTTGTTGTGGATGAAAACAGCATAGTGTTAGACTGGTTCGATTCGACGACAAACTTCACCAAAAATCTAGAGGCACTCCTAAGGAAGAACAAGTCTCGTACTATTTCTTCTTCTACCACTACACCAACAAATGAACCAGTCACCCCCACACCATCCGCTACTACCGCTATGGCCCAAAAGCCACTCCACAAGTACTCCATCCCCGCTATTGCCAATGTGCCCATTGGGTCCACTATCAACATGGGCAATGGAAGCTTTGAACTTAGGCCTGGGCTGATCACAATGGTGTAGGCCAACCCTCTCTGTGGTTTGCCTAGCGAGGATGCTAACACACATCTCCAACACTTCCTGGAGCTATGCGACACCGTCATGATGAACAATGTCGCACCAGACGATGTCGCATCTCCCTCTTGGGGAGGGCGAAACAGTGGTTCTACAAAGACTATGAAGTTATTAACACATGGAACAAGTGTTCCATGGTGTTCCTTGCGAAGTTCTTCCTGATGAGCAAAACCAATACCCTTCGTGGAAGAATTTCCAACTTCTAGTAGACAACATTAGAATCCATCCCAAAAGCGTGGGAGAGGTTACAAGAATATATCCTTGCCTGCCCACACCATGGAATGGAAAATTGGTTGAATCTTTCAAAACTTCTACAATGGGCTAACTTGCACATCCAGAGCCCACATAGATGTTGTTGCTGGAGGAGCCTTCTTCTCACTCACAGACAATGGAGCTACGACTCTCATTCAGAAATGGTCTCCAACCAGGACTAGAGTGAAGACAGACTCTAAACCCAAAAAGATAGCATCCATACCATGGAGGAGACGGATATGCTGGCCGCAAAATTGGTTCTCTTAATAAAACGCTTGGACAAAAAAGGAGCAACCTATGGTACCATCCAATCACTCTACTCGCATATACCATGCAAGGTGTGTGGAAACTTCGGACACTCAGGGAATGACTGCCTCGAGACCCATGAAGTTGCGCTGAACAACAACAATGGGTTATGTCCACAAGGAGGTCTAGGGTGGAATCAGTCGCACCCACAAAGTTAGGAAGGTAACTATGCTTATTCAAATTTTGCAAATCAACCTTCCCTGACAAATCTTGCATTAGAGCAAGCTCAAATAAACCAAAATCTAATTATAAATCTTGCCTCTAACAATAAAATTTTGGAAAACATTAATTCAAACTTAGAAGGCTTAACCTCTTCTTTCACAAATCAATTAAGCCTTAGTAAAATGTTTGAACCCAACTAGCGCAAATTGTTGTTTCAATTCTAGGATATAATTTTGAAAGACCTCGGGGCAACCTGAAAATTCATTTGAAAATGTCAATGCGGAGATCACGAGGGGATGGTAAGTCCACTCGTGACCTACCATATCCTAACCATGCAGAAGAAGCCAAGAAGCACGGAGGTACAACCCTGAATCTTAGACTTTGAGCTAGCTTGGGGGGAGGACCTCCACAAGGTAACATGTATCTTGTACTCTCACCGCTTTCCGTTACCCTTGCATAAAAAAGAATAAAAAAACTTAAGGTTCTCTTGTTCACCATTAAAAGTTTTCACCTTTGTTGGATGATTCTTGTTTATCCTTTCATGCTTCCTCTCTCTATGCCAGCATGATTTGGTTTGGGAGTGTTGGTTATACATCTTTTAATTAAGCATGGTGCTTAGTTTGAAGTTTGGATGTAATGATCATACTTCTATAGGCTTTTTAATTTAAGCATGGTTCTTAGGTTAATTAACCTACCTTGATCTAGTCAGACATGGTTGTCTAGTTTGATTATTGAACCAAAATTGCTAGTATAGATTTTGGTTGATCATATGGACTAACCCCTGTAGGAATTTATCAACTTCATGAGGGTAAGCCTTTTAGATGACAATAGAGATGAAAATTTGTTTGGTGAACCTTGATTAAAATAAAAATATATAATAATAAATAATAATAATAATAATAATAATAATAAAAAACAATAATAGTTATTCGACTTCACATATGTGTAGTAAGAATGTTTAGTTTCTCCTTTGTTGAAATGATGAATAGTTGCTCTATTTTATAATTCATTTGTGCCTAGTTTATAACTTAGTATTCCCCAAGATTTAAGTTTGTTGGCTAACCACAAGGTCCTTTTCTAAGTTGTTGCAAGTTATGATATGGTACAAATGGAATTTGCTATGACTTTGTTCCAAGAGAAACTTGACCTCTGGAGTTTTCAATTTAAAAAAAATGCTAAAATGAAAAGTTCCTCAATGATTAAAATTTCCTACCAAGGCCATATGGCACTGTAAAATGCAAAACCTTAGTCATATGCTGCTTGTTATTGCATTGAGCTTTATTAAATTGTTTGTAACCCTTGTTGAGATTCTCATCCTGCACCCATGATCAAGATTCACGTACACCCATAAATAAAATGCTGACTCTTACACTGAGAGTTACGCAAAAACATGTTTTTTCGTCCACCAAATAAATACTCCATTCACATTTTTCATGAGTCTCTATATAAAGTTTTTCATGTGCCAAAGAAAGTAAGGGCTATGCTAAAAAGAGAGAAAAGAAAAAATAAAAAGAAAGAATGTCCATGCTAAAAACGTGGCATGAGAGAAAAAAATGCATGACAAAGAGCATGACGAAAAGAAGAGAAAGGAAAGAAAGAAATAAAGATAGCCCATATTTTCATAATAAAGGCAACCACCATCAAAAATGAGAGAGTCATTATCAAAGGAGTACAAAAATATTTAGAATTAGAAAGCTTATGAAATTCCACACACTTGCACTTCTTGATCAAAGTGTATGACTTGCATCTCCTTGTATCCGGTTTTTGACTTAGCAATATTATGTGATGCAAGTATGCCTTTCTTTCATACCTACCCAAAACTCCACAAAAAGCCCTTAGAAGTAGGATGAAAAGAAAGGCAATATAAAAAAGCCTTTGGTGAGGAGCATACACATTTGAGCGATCGAGTGAATCATTTGAGGAACTTACTTTTTATTTTGCAAAACTCTCAAAACCTTTGGAAGAAAGTTGATCAACGAATAGATGAATAGCAGTTCTGTTAAAGCCGTTCTATCTTGCAACCGCCCAAGTCTTGGAAAATCAACAAGCCCCAAAAGGATCAAGGTAAAAGGGTGGATAAAATGCCAATTTCTTTAAATTATGGAAGAATACTTTGTTATAGGCATGGCATTTATGAATTATATTCGGCATAGTAGTGACTCCTGATCAACAACCAATGTCTTATCTATTGGCTCAGGACAAGCAAAGGTTAAGCTTGGGGATCTTGTTGGAGGTCCTTATCGACCATATCCGACCGCCAATTAAGACTCAAAATAGGAGAAATAAGCAAACTTATGATGCATATGCATTTACCACTAACATGATTGCACATGTATTTGGAAGATCGGCATTTTGTAGGCCTATACACGAATAAAGTGGAAGATCAAGTCAAAAGGCGCGATACAGGAAGGCATAGTGCAGATTTGCGCTAAGGATCAAGAGTACAGCCCACTTACCTATCAAACTTGGGCCCGAAACCTATGAGGCTGCACTCCAGGACTAACACATGACCCAACTAGAGAAGGCGGCGTTGAGGCAGCCTAGCCCAGGTGCGGCCACACCTAGCTAGCACCCCTCAAGCCTAGCTTCACCGAGGCGGTTCCATTAATGCTCCCCAAGTAGTTTGGGCAGGGATCTCCTCTGAATATTCCCTACAAAACCATCGTAGGAGTAGTATAAGAGGAGGGGGAAAGCCCCCTCCTCTCAATACAAACTTACAACACAAGAGCCTCTCTCCCTCCACTTGTATTCTTTTTACTTTTAGTAGTTTGTTGGAGTTAGGCAAGAAGCTTCATTGGAGAGCTTGAGCAACTTGAGTCTTTTGGTATGAATATATCAAGAGTCCCTTTTGTACTTGCTCTCATATTATCAATATAGCTATGCTTATGAAGAGAGCTAAGTCTTATGTTATTAGTTTAGCATATAGAACTTTATGCTTAATCTTTCATGCAACATTACATATTTAGACAAAGACCTAGATTGAGGTAGTGAGTTCTACTTTGACATTAGTTTTGGTCATTATATCTTGTAGGTTTGTCGTCCATCCCCGTGGCAGATGCTCTAGTAGAGGGACTCCTAATAAAGACAAATGTTCCCTAGCCGACGCTAGAGTAGTAACCAATAGCATAGACATTGGTGTCTGAGCTAGAAGTTACCTTCGTTTGCCTCATTCCCCATGGTGAGGGGTAGCGGCAGGTAGTGACAGACCCGTTCGTCCCTCAGAATCCCTCACGTTCTGGGTTCTAACGTAGAGCCGTGACGCTGGATCGCTTGGCAGACTCAGGTGCTAAGCTGATGCCCAAGTAAGTTTATAGTGGCACCAAAGCTATCTTAAACCTAGGATCTTAACCTTAGATTACTCCTGTATTTGTATTTTGGGAAATCATGCGCTCATCTTAACATATCTTATACAAGATAAGCCTTTGCTCCTAATTATTTAATATTCTTTATTATTATTCTTTCTTGTATTCTTTATCCTTGAGCTTGGCTTGAGTGTGTGTGTGTCACACTATCCAATTATTTATCCTGGCTTACCCCTATTATGAACCTTTGGTCTATTATATGTCATGTTATCTTGGATGTCCCTACTAGAGACTTTTACACCATGCCTTCCTTTGGGAAAATATAAATGAACGATAGCGAATACTTATGGGGAAATGCTACAATAATATATCCGTGCGCTGCGGAACATTTCTGTATGCGTTTAGAAATATCATCAAGGTATTTCTTGGTGGCATCGCCTAGAAACACAAGTCTTGGTGGTGACGCTAAGAAATGCTAACAAGCTTCAGTCAAAGACTGACACTAATCCTGGTCGTATGTTCTTTATATGCCCAAGGAACAATCCCTGGGTAAGCATCTACTCCTCTCTTGTTTTAGTTGGATGTAGTCATAGATTGGATTTGGTATTTTGAGTGCATCTATTTTGTTTCATTTCCCTTGATTTTGTACCGGTCCGACCGAGATACAAGTTTTATGAATGGCAACGAAACTATCTAAAAAACTAGTGAAAATGGGTAGGGTTGTGATTCACCTAGAACCTGGACAAGCAAATTCTCCAAATTCTCATGCGCGAGTTGGGGAAAATGAAGAAGTAGATTCAACAACACAGAGATTGGTGCCTGCTAAGGCAAACATAGTGCAACCCTTGCTTACAATTGTTAGGATTTTCACACTAGTGGTTGGTGCTGCTGTTGTGGTTGCAGTAATGTATCTTTTTGAATAGTGTTGTATCTATACTTGCTATGATCTTCATCTCTAGTTATAGAGGAGCAGAACTTATTAGCTGAACCATGTTTATTCATGATTATTGTACTATTTTTGGGTATAGGCTAATTAACTCAACCTTGTTTTTTGATGTTCAATTTGTTGTGCTTAAGGATTGATGTAATCTCAAGGCATGTTGTTTATTGATGTTCATTGTGTTGTGCTCAAGGATTGATGTAATCTCAAGGCGTGCTATTTGTTGATGTTCAATGTGTTGCGTTGAAGGATTGATGTAAGAGATCTCATGGGCAAATAGTGTGTTGAAGGATATATGGATCCTATGGACCGATAGCTTCCAAGAGAAGTTTGTTTGTTTATTTGTTTTAATAAACTGGAGGGTCTTGTGCTCTTACTGAACTTTCCTGTTTGGTTACTAGCCACACTTCACCTTAGCCAAGTTTGACCAAGTTGGTAGTTGTTGGTTTTGAACAAAGGTTAGGCATGATTCTTTTGAACTCCACATGTCATAGAGTAAATAAGTGTGGCAAGATTCCCTTAGACATGGCAAAGTGTGGCAACCAATTTGCTAGCCACACTTTCTGTGGCTTGCCACACTTGGCTAAGGTTAGTTGTGGTGGACTATGGATAGGAACCAAACATGCCTAATTACAAAAAGGGGAAAATCTAGGGGTAGGTTAAGGGACAAAGAAGCAAACAAAAAGATCAGTTCAATTACAATCTTTGCTCTAGCCATGAGTTAATAAAAGGGAACTTTGCTATCAAAGATGACTTGATTTCATTCATTCCAGAAAGTTGAAGTCATTGACATGAATGAATCCATGAATTCAACACACTGTTCTCATATATGTCCTCATTTCATTCTTTCAAAAGCTCCAAGCTACTAGATTACAAAAGTAATAAACAATGATATTAGATTACCAAGTAATTACAATAAACTTACAAGATTGTGGATTTTTCCACTTTTAGCAACTACATTAAGGTCTTTCCAAAATGTTCAAGCCACTGATCCATGAAGTTAAGACACTGATTGAGGATTTGTTTTTTCCCTCCTAGCTTACTAGATTAGACTGCATTTCAAACTAACTTACTAGATTAGACTACACAAAAGTCCCAAACATAACTACTTCATTTTGAACTAATTAGAACTAAATAGATTAGACTATACAGTAGGACTACCTATACTAAACTAATTCGAATCCTTGGCACTGGAGGATCTGTATTCCTTCTTGTGCCTCTTAGCTTGAGGTGCGGCCTCATCACCGCTGTACCCAATGCCACTGATGTCCCTGCCGCCGCCGATGTCCCCATCACCACCGTTGTCGGTGCCACCGCCATTGTTGTCACCGCCATCATCGTCATCATCATCCTCGTCCTCATCCTCATCCTCATCCTCTTCATCTTCCTCCTCATCCTAATCCATTGGCTTCGGCTCTTCACCAAAGAGGGCATAGACTTTGTCATCCAACAAACCCTCATTGGGGTCATAGTAGCTGCTTATGTCGCTCTCTGACAAGAGGAGCGGTGGCAGTGAGTGTTCCTCACTGGAGTCATCCCATGGTGGCAAAAAGTCGGCCATCGCTGGAGGAGTCACTGGAGGAGTGCCGATGAAGCAGATTGTGGTGGAGGAGATTGGGGTTTCCTCTACAGTATGATGGAGGAGTTTGGGGTTTTCACAGTGATGTGCGGTGGAAGATGAGTGATGTTGATTAAATAATCAGGCTAACATTGAAGGGAAGCATTGCGCCTTAGGGACTACAACCGCCACCTCCTCGGCTAGTGTCACCTGTGAAACCCAAGCAACATCCATTTGGGCTCCACCATCAAGATCGAATTGAACGTACCACACATAGAGTGGTATAGTGCACTTACAAGCCGTATTATACATCTCTCACTATATAGCAGCACTGGATCACTTTGTTAAAGAAATCTAAAGTAGGACGAGACAATCACCAGATGATACACACTAGGAAAGTGAAATGGTGAATACAATGGGGAATACAACAATGAATGTTTTGAGGATGTTTTGCATACAATCTTGGTAAATTCAACTTATTGCACCATCTTTGGATCAAAACATATTCCATGGTGTACAATGATTTTTATTCGTCCATTAATGTGAATGTACAATGGTTGTTGTTCGTCATGTAATGAGCAATGGGACACATCCAATTCAACTTGCATGTACAATTCAACTTGGAGTGAACTCCTTATTTTCCAATGAATGATGATGCCAAAGGAAGCTAAACATTCATTCCGTCCTTGTTTGGATGCATGTGTATCTACTTCAATCCACATGTGTTGGAGTGGATTGAATGAAACTTAGTTCAATTGCACTCCAATCCATTTGAACACATGTGGATTGAGATGAATACATGTGCATCCAAACAAGGCCTCTAGTGGGAATTGAGTGAAGCTCATACCAGACAATACTCCGATGAGTTAGCACTTCATCACTGTATCATACTATAGAGAAAGCCTTTGTATTTCTCTAGGAACACATGCAAGCAGAACTAGCAAGGAGGCGTCGAGTACTGCAAGCACCCTGCAATACTGCATGCACGTGCTCATAGCGACCACGTTGATATTTGTATGAATTTTTCAAAAATAAGTTTGCATGTTTCCACCTAATAGGTGGTTTCCACCACATATTTCTTCGTACTTATGTTGTTTATATTGCTTAAATTTCTATAACTAAATTATTAATTCTACAAGACTTGTAATATATGTTTACCGCTGAATTATGTACTCTCATGCTTGATGTAATCTCTGCATTTCATTTTGCTGTCTCTTTGTTTTTTATTTTCCATCGCCAAGGGGAGTTACTCACCATTAGTACAAGGATACGCGTATTGACATGCGCTACCTTAGCTGCTAGCTAGTGCATTCGTCATTCGCCTTGGTTATTCCTCAACTTGAGTCAGCCAATTTAGTGCATTACTAAGTCCAAATCCATCAGCCAATTCAGTATGAAATAGACTCAAATCGAGTTGAACATCACACAATAATATTGATAAATTGCATTACATTCGAAGATTACGAGATGTACAATAACAAAGACCTATCGAGTTAGGGATTTCCCCATACCCGACTGCAACTCCACCCTATGTTGGGGAGCATCCTCGCAAAGCTTCCACTAATATCCCACTGGGAGCAGAAGGGGCCATGAGGAGACCAACCCGCACTAGAAACCAAGCAGAAGAGAGGAACAACCGACGCAAAATGATGGCCAAGCCACCGAATTGATACGCTAGGCTAAGTAGGGCATATTTTGGTTCCATGGCAACCACTTGTCACAGGAACACCATTGTAGAATACCCCACTTGCTGAGGTCCAACGCTGGTACACTCCATGGTTTTGACCCCACAAACTCTGACCATAGACTACGGTCAGCAACGATGACAGACCATGGAAGAATCCCTCCCTATCTTTGCAAAACTTCCACTAACACCAAGGACGAGCAGACATAACCATGCCTAGGTGTTGGTGCAAGCTGATCTTGGAGGCCTTCTCCCAGTGGTGTCGGAGTCGATGGAGGATGAGCGAAGCCATGGCGATGCAATACTATACGTGCAACTCAAGGTTTTCTCTGGTTTGTCTGATGCTAAGGGAGGAAGAAGGTTTGGAGTGAGCTTGAGAGGCTGTCCTTAGCTTGCCTTAAAAAGCCCCATGTCTCGCGAGTGAGGTAGGAAATAGTGAATTCTGTGACTTGAGCAGTCATCACCTACGCGGGTCACGAGCGATGCAGTGGGAAACACGAGGCGGGGCATCCATTTGATTCCCTTGCACATTTGATTCCATGGCACATTTCATCCTCATCTATAGCGGGACGCACAATATCTGGCAGACCAAAGGAGGCATGCAAGAGTACATGGGAAGTCAGAGTGCTTGGTGAAGATTCCGTTACCCGAATACCCTCGCACAGGAAAACATATGATGCGCCCAATGTTTGAAACAAGTCACCGTTAGTTAGGGCGTCCCCAACGGGGTTTTCAATAGCTAGCGAGAAGGATTGTTTATATTATTTATAGGAGAGAGATTGCATGAAACAAACTTGCTAGCACTAGGCTCGCATAGCTCCCCATAAGACCTATGTCTACTGTTGACGGTCACTAACATCAATTATAAACCATCAACATAACATGTATTTATACTTAATTCCATCACCAAACATAGGTATAGGGGTTTAAACTAATAAATTCCATGAGTTTTGGTGAATCTGTGCTTTCAGCAGGGTTTATCCAAAAAACCATCAAGGGGGACCTATTCGTCAAAAGAAATTATGGAATTCCACCACGTAGTCGACGTGGGAAGACTCTAGAAGATGAATCACCAAAGCAGAGCCCATGTCTCTAACATATGGGGTTGGCTGGCCCCACCTAGAGGTTGTGCGATCTATGGGTCCCCCATGTTAGCCTCCCGTTGCTATGTTGGTTCCCCACCGCCTCCTAGGTTGCATCTACGCCATCATTTAAGTCGGTTTGATCCAAGGGCTCACGTTGGATGCTCATACCTATATATACGAGCCCCTGCCACCCTCCCTAGAGCCATCTTGAAACCCTAATTCATATCATGAGGATTAGAGCCAGCTATCAAGAGAAGATTAGTCCTCCATAGGATCTGGTCTTATAAATAGAAATAGTGAGATGGAGAGTGAGGGAAGAGTATGGAGGAGGTGACGGCCTATTGGTGCTCTCTCTATGGCTTGTACCTTGGTGGATTCAAGTTCTATCTATCCTTGCTTCTAAGATTTCTCTAGTAATAAACTTCTAATTCAAGTAAGCATCTTGTTTATATTGTTCTTCAAGTTCACAATTCTCTTTTGAGTGCTTTATTCACTTCCTAGGGGGAGTAGAGTATTAATCGTAAGTGTAAGCATGTTGCTTAGACCTAGGTTAATTGTGGATGCACCCTGCATTTCGGAAGGTGGTAGATCGTGTGAGTGACATAAGTTCTATATAGCCTATACTATATAGCTTCATTGATCCTTTGTAGTGCACCTCCTGTCTATAGGCGCGCGTAGGACGTGGTTGCGAAGGAAAGTATCCTCTGTTGGTGCCTTTCCCTAGTAATGTCCCTAGTTGAATAGTAGAAGACATAGCTTACCCAAGTCAGAACTAGAGAACTTTAGTTATCCTCTATACGCTCCTATTTATCCTAACATTGTTGCTACCCTTAGTTAAGTTAGACCATAGTTAGTCTCACACGTTTTCCTGTGGATACGATACTTGGATTACCTTCGGGTGAAAGCTATAACGGTATCCGTGTGCTTGCAGATTTCTCTATGTGCATTAAAATATACCAACATCTACCTTTCTTGTTTATTCCCTCACACATTTGATTCCCTAGCAAATTCAATTCCCTGGCACAATTGTTCGTCAGGTATAGTAGGACACCCAATATCTGGTGGACCAAAGGAGGCGCACATGAATACATGGGCAGTCAAATTGGTTGGTGATAGATTATGTTACCCAAATACCCTCGCACATGTACCACGTCAGTTGCGACGCTCGTTCAAACCAAGTCACTGTTTTACTACGATAAGAAGTGTCGTTTTAATTTTGATCTAATTGCACATATGTTCATCGTTTGATACAGCTGTTTACCTAGACCGATCACCATTCGATACTGTGGAAACCAGTGTGATCTGATCTAATTGTCCACGAGTAAACCATCACTCGTTCTACCCCATTGTAACTAGAAAAATGTTAGATCAAGTACGAAATAAATTAGAACTAAGTTGAACATTCAACAATAAAGTCATTAAAGGAACTCTTTATTGATAAATTCAACAATACTACCAGTTGTACAATAACAAAGACCTTACGCGTATGGGGTAACCCATACCGATGACATAGGAGAATCGAGATGGGGGATAGTCTCACAAAACTTCCTCTAACATCCCCCTAGGAGCTATGGGAGGATGAGGAGAAGCTAAACTGTGAGGCCATCTATTCCCTCAACTGATTACTCCATAGATCATAGGAGAGAGGAATACCCGTGCCGACGGACAACCAGGCCGCTGAATCGATACATGGGGCCCAGAGTCGATGGCAAGATTTTACGCTGAAGCCCTTCGACTGCCCAACTCATCGACAAAGACCGACAAGGTCTTCAGCGGCTCTAGCTAGGCCCTCCATGGTTTTGATTCCGCATGCTCTAATCGCGGACTGCAATCAGTAGCAGGACTGTACCATGGAGGCGTTCCTCCCTATCTTCGCGAAACATCCTCTAACACCCAGGATGAGTGGACATAGCCGTGCCTAGGTGATGGTAGAAGCTAATCTTGAAGGCCTCCTCCCAGCAGCACTAGAGTCGATGGAGGACTAGGGTAGCCATGACAACGGATGACTAGGAGCAACTGAAGGGGTTCTCTAGTTTGTCTGATGTTAAGGCATGAAGAAGGTTGGGATCAGAGTGTGCCTCAAAGGCTTGCATTACCTTTGCTTAAATAGCCCCACCTCAAGACGTGAGCGGGGAAGGAACTATCAAGATGCTTGTTTGTGCGGTCACCCACATGGGTCATGAGCGACGGCGCGGCGAAGATGATGGGTCATGGAAAACATGGTGGTTTACATTCACTTGCACATTTCAGACTAATCTATAAAAGGCTAGTCTCAGTGGGACTTTCATTTTCATTAAATAGGCACGATTACCAGCTATATAAGAGTCATGAAAGTATGGAATGGACATTTAACAACAATAAAGTCATTTGAATTAGTTTGCTGACCCCTTAATTTGTTTCCCTATGTTGCTTTCCCTAGACCATTTGATATGGCTATTTGGATCGATCACCATTAGATACCATGGAAACCAGTGTCATCTGATCTAATTGCATGCATAATTGTTTATAAAACTTAAATGTTTCAAATTGCATGTAAATTTTTTTATAGATGGGATGTCTAGGTGGTAAGTGTAACGAGTTTAGAAAGGAATCATATTTGCTACCCTGCCTTAGCCTCTGCTTTTATAGAAGGACTAGTTGAGTGCCCTTGGATTTCCATGTGATTGCATCGAGCGAGAGCAGGAGTTAAGGCGAGGCCACGTCTCCCATGATCTTAGTGGACCACGCTTATCCTGGAATGACGTTGGAAGTTGGATGGAGAAAATTGACTGCACCACGCAGCTCATTGTGAGTTCCCACACGTCGTAGAGGGTATTTCAAGAACTCATGCTGTAGCCCCCATGCGGTCACCTCCCCGACCTCCTCCTCAATCAATGTATGTCGATCATGCTGCTCTGCCTCTCTAGCCCTTTGGCTCGCCACCATCCACACATTATAGTTCCATCCACAGCCCTCAAGGTGGCGAGGCAGCACCCCATGTTGCTATTGCTGGTGCTCCCTACCGAGCTAGCCATTGAGATCGCTGGCCACCTTGCTACAACCTCGGCGTGCCCCACGAACGACCTCCACAGCCTATGGGCAACCTGCTCATTCATGCACCACATCTATGGTGACCCCACCATCGATCGTTGCATGGCAATGGACTGGTGCAAACATAGGGCGAGGTCACGGAATGATCTCAACAACTAGTATGCCCAGCCTCACCCAACTCGGCAACCCAAAGGCTTGCTTCCTCACTGGGATACCAATGGTATTCATGGATAACTGTTGACATTTTTAAACACAATCATCAAGTATGGAGATAGAATCCATACTTGGCAACAACATTAGAAATGCTTGTTGGTATTTCTTAACGTCACTACTAAGTATGGGGTTTGAATCCATCCTCAGCAATGGCACCAGAAATACCTTGTTGGTACTTCTTAGCAACATAACTAATGTGTAGCCATGCTACTAAGAAATAGCCTTGATAGTTCCTTAACAATTTTAGATATTTATCCGCAAGCGCACAGATCTATCATTGTAGCATTTTCCCCGAAAGTATTTAGGGTATCGTTATTTATATTTTCCCAAAGGAAGGCATTTGATTAAGATTCTAGTATGAATATGAACTTGAATAATAATGCTTGCAAGTACACCAATGCTTATAACAGGGTAAGAATAGTAACTCCAAGATGGTAAACACACACTTGACATTCCTCAAAGGATAAAATAGAAAAGAAAGGATAAAAGAATAATCCTAAGTCGAGCAGGCATTGGTCTAGTGTAGTCATACAAAGATTAGTTGATAATCATACAAATTACATAATTAGTTTGAGGGCTTAATGTGAAGCAAGTCGGGAGGCCACTGAGTACTAGTCTGCCAGCAACCTCATGCGACAATTTAGACCCCTACACCCTAAACGAATGCGGGGGATTACGAAGGACGGATAGGGCTGTCACCACCTGCCGCATACCCCTGAACCGGAGAGAAGAACGTTCAATTCACCTGTCTCTCCATACCCAAGCACCACGCTTGCGTATACAGAAACTACCCAAATCCCTTCGAGTCCCCGACCCTATAGATCGATTGGTAAAGAACTTGGGCACACCTGACGGCAAGATGAACCGCCACCTCAACTTAGCTCTAATTCCAATTATATAAGTTATATGATTGTTTTAGCATAAAGTTAACTGTGCTATTCTCATGACACATAAACTTTGCACTAGTTCATATATCAAGATCATAACACAATAACTATACTCTAGTTCATAAGTATGACTATAATAAAGTGAAGACATGACTTTGGAAGAACCCATATTAATATTCATACCAAGAATCTCTTCTTCCAAGGAGCCAAGCCCTCCAAGGTGGCTTTGCCTTGCTCTAATACAACTAAAAGGTAAATCTAAAGAGAGTAGAGAGTGAGGTGTTGCTCAATGTGGTGTGTGTTGAGAGGTGGGGTTGCCCCCTCCATTTATACATAGCTCTAAGGTAGTGAGGCTACACCGTCTTAGCATGGAGCTCTAAGGTAGACGTGGATGTTGATGCTTCTGCCTACCATACCTGTTTGATCCCTTTACGTGGTTGTTTCTTGGACCAGTTTGTTTTAACATGTTTATGCATTTTAAACCCATTGAATGGGCATCTCATTGTTTGCCCTTGAATATGAAAGCTAACATGCCCTGATCCCACGTGTAAGACTACATTTGTAGTGTTAAGAAATGGTCTCCCTAAGAGGAGGGGTACTTCCTCATTGTGTCCCATATATAGAACAGCGAAGTTCATGGGGATGTACGTGTCTTTTCACCAAGATGTCCATGGCTAATCCCTCCGAATTTCATAAAGTTTGATCTGCCATCTGTAGTTGGAAATGTGCAATGGACAAAGGTCCACCTAGTGTTTTATCATATGTTACCTTGGACATGATGTTGATGCTTGCTCTAAGGTCGCAGAAGGCATTGTGGAAGACATGCGGGCCAATTGAGCATGTAATTGTCGGGCAGCCAGGATCTTTTTTCTTGGCAATGAATGGTGGATCTACAAAATAAATATGGTTTTCCTGACATAAAGGCTTATTGAACCTTGTTGAGACCATTTTAACATATTCGAGAGAAGTTTCAGGTTGTCCAAGAATCTTTCTTGAATAAGAAACATGTATAGTGGCAGCAAGTTGAGCTATTTGAGTTTCAATCATTTTATTAGAGCTCATTTGTTTATTGATAGAAGAAGTCAAACCTTCAATTTTAGTATTTATGTTTTCAAGCATTTTGTCATTATACATTAACTTTTTTATTAATATTTTCATTAATTTTAGCTTGGCTTAATACCAAGCCTTTGAAAGAAGGTTGATTCAAATTGTAAATAGAATTGTAGTTCGAATTACCTTGCAGGCGGGATTGGTTGTTCCACCCATTATTACCTGGTTGTCAAAACCCGTTGTTGATGAAAGTAGTTTTTTCGCAGGTTTCGGGGCAATTATTCCCTGAATGGCTAACATTCCCACAAACTTCACATGTCTGTGAGTCCATGGCCTGGACGGTGCCCACCATGGCATCTTTTTCTTGGGCACATTCCTCTAGTCTTTTCATTAATAAATCTATTTTTGCGACAAGCATGTCTGTCTCCTTCACGGTATGCATTCCTTTTTGTGTTTTCCTTTCCTCCCCTAGCTTTGATTTTCCACCATTTTATTGATGAGAGCCGTAGCTCCACCAATGGTGAGGGAAAGGAAAACGCCTCCAGCAGCTGTGTCGATGTGGCCCCTAGACATGATTGTTAATCCATCATAAAAATATTGAAGCACTAACCAATTTCCAATCCCATGGTGTGAGCATGCTTAAATGTAGTCCTGCAGCCTTTCCCATGCCTCGAGAATGGATTCTATGGTGATCTGCTAGAAGTTTGAAATTTGTCCCTATAGGGCATTGGTTTTGTCCATGGGGAAGAACATGGCGAGGAACGCTGTGGAACATTTGTCCCACATCTTGACAACTTCCTTTTCCTTATAGAACCACTACTTTGCCTTTCCTGAAAGGGAAAAGGGAAACAAGCGGAGCCTGATGCTCTCCGGTGCAACGTCCTTGATGATGATCATGTCGCACAACTCAAGGAAGTGTTCGAGATGCGCATTCCCGTCCTCGCTTAGCAAACCATGGAATTGGTTCGCCTATAACATCATGTTGAGGCCGATACGGAGCTCGAAGTTCCCATCCCCAATGTTAACTACAGGACCAATGGGCACATTGGCAACAGCAGGGGTGGAGTAGTCGTGGAGGGTCTTGGCCATGAGCAGATGGTACGGGGTTGATTGGTTCAACTATTGGAGGAGTTGAAGAAGAAGAAGCGGCATGAGACTGTTTCTTCCTTAGGAGTGCCTCTAGATTTTCAATGTAGTTGTTCGGTAGGTCATAACCAGTCATACACTATCCCTATTTTCACCCATAATAGGAGAAAAACAAGCGAAGTTATCCTACATAAACAATGGCTACCTTACATGCATATTATCATGAACATGTCCTACTCGATTCTTTAATCAATGTGCCTTTCCCGGCAACGGTGCCAGAAATGCTTGTTGACATTTCTAAACGCAATCACCAAGTATGGAGATAGAATCCATCCCTGGCAACGGTGCCAGAAATGCTTGTTGGTATTTCTTAACGTCACTACTAAGTACGTCGTTTGAATCCATCCTCAGCATTGGCGCCAGAAATACATTGTTGGTACTTTTTAGCAACATAACTAATGTGTAGCCATGCTACTAAGAAATAGCCTTGATAGTTCCTTAACAAATTTACATATTTATCCACAAGCACACAGAGCTATCATTGTAGCATTTCACCCAGAAGAATTCAGGGTATTGTTATTTATATTTTCCCAAAGGAAGGCATTTGATTAAGAATCTAGTATGGATATGAACTTGAATAATAATGGTTGCAAGTACACCAATGCTTATAACAGGGGTAAGAATAGTAATTCCAAGATAGTGGACACACATGGCATTCCTCAAAGGATAAAATAGAAAAGAAAGGATAAAAGAATAATCCTAAGTCGAGCAGGCATTGGTCTAGTGTAGTCATACAAAGATTAGTTGATAATCATACAAATTACATAATTAGTTTGAGGGCTTAATGTGAAGCAAGTCAGGAGGCCACCGAGTACTAGTCTGCTAGCAACCTCATGCGACAATTTAGACCCCTACACCCTAAACGAATGCAGGGGATTACGAAGGACGGATAGGGCTATCACCACCTGCCACATACCCCTAAACCGGAGAGAAGAACGTTCAATTCACCTGTCTCTCCATACCCAAGCACCACGCTTGCGTATACAGAAACTACCCAAATCCCTTCGAGTCCCTGACCCTATAGATCGATTGGTAAAGAACTTGGGCACACCTGACGGCAAGATGAACCGCCACCTCAACTTAGCTCTAATTCCAATTATATAAGTTATATGATTGTTTTAGCATAAAGTTAACTGTGCTATTCTCATGACACATAAACTTTGCACTAGTTCATATATCAAGATCATAACACAATAACTATACTCTAGTTCATAAGTATGACTATAATAGAGTGAAGACATGACTTTGGAAGAACCCATATTAATATTCATACCAAGAATCTCTTCTTCCATGGAGCCAAGCCCTCCAAGGTGGCTTTGCCTTGCTCTAATACAACTAAAAGGTAAATCTAAAGAGAGTAGAGAGTGAGGTGTTGCTCAATGTGGTGTGTGTTGAGAGGGGGGGTTGCCCCCTCCATTTATACATAGCTCTAAGGCAGTGAGGCTGCACCGTCTTAGCATGGAGCCATGACGCTGCCTATCGAAGGAGAGGCTAAGGCGCGCCAGTAGGGGCCCGGCCGCCCCTTGACTGCGCCGCCTCGCCACCACCTTTGTGTGGCAGGCCATGGGCTGGTCATGGATCATTGCTTCGTGGGCTTTTGCCCAATTTGAATTGAGTTGATGGGCGTCTCCCTTGTTCCTTTGGGCAAATCAATGTCGAAAAGCGCCTTTTGGTGATTTATTCCATGTATTTATGTTTGTGACCTGCAAAATAATGTTCACCAAATACATGTGGAACTTGGTTAATAGTAAATGCATATGTGATTAAGATTACTAATTTCTCCTCTTTTTGTGACTTATTTGGTGGTCAGATTTGATCGATAGAGACCGCCAACAAGCTCCCCCAAGCTCAACCATTGCTTGTCCTGAGCAAATAGCTAAGTTATTGGTTGCTGATCAGTAGTTGCTACAATGACGAATATAATTCACAAGTGCCATGCCTATGACAAAGTATTCTTCCTCAATTTAATTAAGTTTGGCATTCTATCCACCCTTTTAACTTAATCCCCATGGGGCTTATTGCTTTTCCAAGTCTTAGGCGGTTGCAAGATAGAACATATTTAACAGAATTACCAGTCATTCATTCTTAGATCAACCTTCTATCTGGAGGTTTTATGAATTTTGCAAAATAAAATGTAAGTTCCTCAAATGATTCACTTGATCGCTCAATGTGTATGATCCTCACCAAGGCATTTGATTGTTTTGCCTTCTTTTCATCCTATCTCTAAAAAGCTTTGAGTGGCGTTTTAGGTAGGTATGAATGAGAGGCATACTTACATCACATATATTGCTAAGTCAAAAACCGGATCCAAGGAGAAACAAGTCATACACTTTGATCAAGAAGTGCGAGTGTGTGGAATATTTTCTAACCCTAGTATTTTTTATACTTCTTTGATCCTGACTTTCTCTCTTTTTAATAATTGCCTTAGAAGTATGGGCTATCTCTCTTTTTTCAATACTTTGGAACCTTCATGTGTTCCATTCTTTTTTCCTTCTTTTCTTTTGCTATTTTGAAAGCTTCATATGTCTCTATCTTTTTTCAGTATAGCCCCATACTCTTTTTGGCATATGAAAACTTTGGAGAGAAGGACCCATGATAAATGAATGGAGTTTTTGTTTTAGGTGGACAGAAAACATGTTTTTGCGTAACTCTCAGTGTAAGAGTCAGCATTTATTTATGGGTGTACGTAAATCTTGATCATGGGTGCATGACTAGAATCTCTACAAGGGTCACAACAATTTGACAAAACTCAATGTGAATATAAGTAGCACATGACTAAGGTTTTGAATTTGAATCATGTCATATGGCCGTGGTAGGAATTCATAATCATTGAGGAACTTTTGATTTTACCATTTTATAAGAAAACTCCGGATGTCAAGTTTCTCTTTGAACAAAGTCTTAGCATATCCTATTTACCATATCAAACCTTCCAATAACTTAGAAAAGGATCATGCTTTTGCAACCCACAAGTTCCAAGTTTTTAGGATGAGACATTTTTAGTCAACAAACTTAAATCTTAGAGAATACTAAGTTACAGCCTAGGCACAGATGAATTATAGACATAGCAACTGTTCATCATTTTAACAAAGGAGAAACTAAACATTCCTAAGTTACATATGAGAGTGGAAATCATAATTTGTTTTAGTCATATCTCATCATTTTTTAAGATAATAAAATAACTAAAAGAAATGTGAGATACAAGTTACCTCTGTGGGAGTCCTTCCCCAAGCTAGCTCCTAACTTACTATCCATGATTCAGCAAGGAATGCTGCTAACTGGTGGACGTTGTGGCTTGATTTGTGATTCATGGCCTCCTTTTGAGCGTGCTAGGAGGCTCCCCCCAAGCTTTGTCTTATGGTGCCATCAAGATAACAAGGCAACCATACATGGTGTCAAAAGTTTTTATTATTATTATCATAATTATTATATTTATTATTATTATTATTTTAATCAAGGTTTACCAAACAAGTTTTCATCTCAGTTGTCACCTCAAAGACTTACCCTCATGAAGTTGATAAATTCCTGCAAGTGTCAGTCCATATGATCAACCAAACTCTACACTAGCAGTTTTGGTTCAATGATCAAACTAGACACCATGTCTAATTTGATTAAGGCAAGCTTATTAACCTAAGCACCATGCTTAATTTAAAAGATGTATGACCAACCCCCAAACCAAAACATACCAGTGTAGAGAAAGGAAGCATGACAAGATAAACAAGATTCATCCAACGGAGGTGAAGACATTGAATCGTGAATGAGAGAACCAAAGAATTTTTTTAATTATCATTATAGTTTTATTATCATAAATACGAAGGATAACTACCGATTTACCTTCGGCAAGGACCCACCATTTTAAAGTGCAATGAGCAGGACTCTTCTCTTGTCACTTTTTTGCTTGATGGAGGTACATCCGTGTCCGGAGAGGTAGATGTGGATGTTGATGCTTCTGCCTGCCATACCTGTTTGATCCCTTTACGTGGTTGTTTCTTGGACCGGTTTGTTTTAACATGTTTATGCATTTTAAACCCATTGAATGGGCATCTCATTGTTTGCCCTTGAATATGAAAGCTAACATGCCCTGATCCCATGTGTAAGACTACATTTGTAGTGTTAAGAAATGGTCTCCCTAAGAGGAGGGGTACTTCCTCATTGTGTCCCATGTATAGAACGATGAAGTTCATGGGGATGTACGTGTCTTTTCACCAAGATGTCCATGGCTAATCCCTCCAGATTTCATAAAGTTTGATCTGCCATCTGCAGTTGGAAATGTGGAATGGACAAAGGTCCACCTAGTGTTTTATCATATGTTACCTTGGACATGATGTTGATGCTTGCTCTAAGGTCGCAGAAGGCATTGTGGAAGACATGCGGGCCAATTGAGCATGTAATTGTCGGGCAGCCAGGATCTTTTTTCTTGGCAATGAATGGTGGATCTACAAAATAAATATGGTTTTCCTAACATAAAGGCTTATTGAACCTTGTTGACACCATTTTAACATATTCGAGAGAAGTTTCAGGTTGTCCTAGAATCTTTCTTGAATAAGAAACATGTATAGTGGCAGCAAGTTAGCTATTTGAGTTTCAATCATTTTATTAGAGCTCATTTGTTTATTGTTAGAAGAAGTCACACCTTCAATTTTAGTATTTATGTTTTCAAGCATTTTGTCATTATACATTAACTTTTTTATTAATATTTTCATTAATTTTAGCTTGGCTTAATACCAAGCCTTTGAAAGAAGGTTGATTTTCGAATTGTAAATAGAATTGTAGTTTGAATTACCTTGCAGGCGGGATTGGTTGTTCCACCCATTATTACCTGGTTGGCAAAACCTGTTGTTGATGAAAGCAGTTTTTTCGCAGGTTTCAGGGCAATTATTCCCTAAATGGCTTACATTCCCCACAAACTTCACATGTCATGTGTGAGTCCATGGCCTGGACGGTGCCCACCATGGCGTCTTTTTCTTGGGCACATTCCTCTAGTCTTTTCATTAATAAATCTATTTTTGTGACAAGCATGTCCATCTCCTTCACGGTATGCATTCCTTTTTGTGTTTTCCTTTCCTCCCCTAGCTTTGATTTTCCACCATTTTATTGATGAGAGCCGTAGCTCCACCAATGGTGAGGGAAAGGAAAACGCCTCCAGCAGCTATGTCAATGTGGCCCCTAGACATGATTGTTAATCCATCATAAAAATATTGAAGCACTAACCAATTTCTAATCCCGTGGTGTGAGCATGCTTAAATGTAGTCCTGCAGCCTTTCCCATGCCTCAAGAATGGATTCTGTGGTGATCTGCTAGAAGTTTGAAATTTGTCCCCATAGGGCATTGGTTTTGTCCATGGGGAAGAACATGGCGAGGAATGCCGCGGAACATTTGTCCCATGTCTTGACAACTTCCTTTTCCTTGTAGTACCACTACTTTGCCTTTCCTGAAAGGGAAAAGGGAGACAAGCGAAGCCTGATGCTCTCCAGTGCAATGTCCTTGATGACGATCATGTCGCACAACTCAAGGAAGTGTTCAAGATGCGCATTCCCGTCCTCACTTAGCAAACCATGGAATTGGTTCGCCTACAACATCATGCTGAGGCCGGTACGGAGCTCGAAGTTCCCATCCCCAATGTTAACTATAGGACCAATGGGCACAGGCAACAACAGGGGTGGAGTAGTTGTGGAGGGTCTTGGCCATGAGCAGATGGTACGGGGTTGATTGGTTCAACTGTCGGAGGAGTTGCAGAAAAAGAAGCAGCATGAGACTGTTTCTTCCTTAGGAGTGCCTCTAGATTTTCAATGTAGTTGTTCGGTAGGTCATAACCGGTCATACACTATCCCTGTTTTCACCCATAATAGGAGAAAAACAAGCCAAGTTATCCTGCATAAACAATGGCTGCCTTACATGCATATTATCATGAACATGTCCTACTCGATTCTTTAATCAATGTGCCTTTCCCGGCAACGGCGCCAGAAATGCTTATTGACATTTCTAAACGCAATCACCAAGTATGGAGATAGAATCCATCCCCGGCAACGGTGCTAGAAATGCTTGTTGGTATTTCTTAACGTCACTACTAAGTACGGGATTTGAATCCATCCTCAGCATTGGCGCCAGAAATACATTGTTGGTACTTTTTAGCAACACAACTAATGTGTAGCCATGCTACTAAGAAATAGCCTTGATAGTTCCTTAACAAATTTACATATTTATCCACAAGCACACGGAGCTATCATTGTAGCATTTCACCCAGAAGAATTCAGGGTATTGTTATTTATATTTTCCCAAAGGAAGGCATTTGATTAAGAATCTAGTATGGATATGAACTTGAATAATAATGGTTGCAAGTACACCAATGCTTATAATAGGGGTAAGAATAGTAATTCCAAGATAGTGGACACACACATGGCATTCCTCAAAGGATAAAATAGAAAAGAAAGGATAAATGACTAATCCTAAGTCGAGCAGGCATTGGTCTAGTGTAGTCATACAAAGATTAGTTGATAATCATACAAATTACATAATTAGTTTGAGGGCTAAGAGTGAAGAAGGTCGGGAGGCCACCGAGTATTGGTCTGCCAACAACCTTATGTGATAATTTAGACTCCTACACCCTAAACGAACATGGGGGGTTACGAAGGACGGACAAGATTGTCACCACCTGCCACCTACCCCTCAACCGGAGAGAAGGACAATGCATTCACCTGTCTCTCCATACCCAAGCACCATGCTTACATATACAGAAACTACTCAAATCCCCTCGAGTCCCTGACCCTATGGATTGATAGGTAAAGAACTTGGGCACACCTGATGGCACGATGAACTGCCACCTCAACTTAGCTCTAATTCCGATTATATAAGTTATGTGATTGTTTAAGCATAAAGTTAAGTGTCCTATTCTCATGACACATAAACTCTGCACTAGTTCATATATCAAGATAATAACACAATAACTATACTCTAGTTCATAAGTATGACTATAATAAAGTGAAGACATAACTTTGGAAGAACCCATATTGATATTCATACCAAGAATCTCTTCTTCCAAGGAGCCAAGCTCTCTAAGGTGGCTTTGCCTTGCTCTAATACTATAGCACTCAGTTTTAAGAACAAAACTAGATACGCACCATATGTGAGCCCAGGAAGTCAAATCTCACATATAGCTACAAATAAGGGTAATATCAAAAGACAATGCTCAAAATATAACGTACTTAGTATAAAGGATATAACCCGATGAGGACGAGGCAGAGGGCGCTTGACAAAAGCGAAGTCAAAGCTAGAATTGGCGAGCTATTTAACTTAGCCGATCCAAATTATGCCAGATTGAGCAACATCGAGCATGCTTTCAAACTTGCCCGACCTCCCCCAAAGGTAACTCGTCTTGCCATGTACCCGTAGTCTTATATTGTGGTAGGATAAGTGGAAACTTACTGTTTGTGTCGTCACCCCCTGGAGTAGAGTGGCCACAAGGAACTGATCCCACCACCTAGACCAGCATCGAGATCGAGGACAAGGACGTCGACTGGGCGGTGCTCGGAGCTGGAGAGAAGGCAGCGGCCAAAGCCGCTGGTAAGCGGCCGGCTACCCCCAAACAGTCAAAGAAGAGATTAGTAACCACCCTGCTCACCGGGGGAGCGCTAAATATCAATGAGCCCGAGGGGGACCCGAAGGAGAACCTGGTCGGCAAGCGTCGGTAGGCGATTTTTGCCTGGCCGGACAATGGCGCAGAGGAGGGAGAAGATGCAGACACCTTTCAACTTGTCCCTCGAAAAAGGAGGAAGCAACTCGAGTTGATGGAGCAAGGTGGGTCCTCCGCCCCTATGGGACCCATATCGCTGATGGCGGTGAAGGATGTAGCCGGGTCGAGCGTGGGAGTACCTGGGCAAGGAATGCGACCGGCGACACCACCAACCACTGCAACGCAAAGGACAAGTGGTGGAGGGGTCGAGCACCAAGGCCCAGCGACAGTGCTAGACCAGGAGTCACCCGCACAGCACGTGGAGCAAGTACGGCCGAAGAGATGCGCCTTCTCCACATCATTCCGCGCTTCCAACATGTAAGTATTTGTAACCTTGATATAAGTTAGGAATTTGCATTTAATATGATTGCTTTCTGAACTTATCTCGGATGTACTAGCTCGACATCCACAGAAAGTCCAGACCAGCTAGCCAGAAGTGGCGTGGCGCCGCCAATAAGTACAGAGCAGACTACCCAGCAGCCGGCCACCGAGGAAGCCATAGTAGAAGTTCCGTCATTGCGTCAGCAAGCGAGCAGTCAAACAATAGTCCCCGAGCAGGTGGTCGAGGGACCAACCAAGCCAGGCACGAATGCTCCGAGTGCTAAACCTGCTGAGGGCAACACCTTAGCGTCGAGGGTAATAGAGCAGATCGAGGAGCAGCAGCTGGAGGTGAGGGCACAGACCACATTTACCGACGTTGCAACTCATGGGAAGGCTATGGTGATCACAGATGCTGCTGACATCGGGCCAGCACCAGGACCCAAAGAAGAGCCCGAAGAGGAGGAGGTGGAGGAGGTCCTGGGCCATCCACAAGACAAGCGACAACATGTTTATGTGTCACATTGGCGGAACGACTAATGGGTTGTCCATGAGGAAATCTCAGAGGTCGAAGAAACCAAGAAAGTTGAACGGGCGGCGAAGCGGCTTGTTATGGAAGTGCAGGTAAGCTTCGCTTCACCCCCTGGTCTTGTGGTCTAGTCGTAGTTGTCTTACTTAGCTATCTGCACTTAGGACTTAATGAAGACCGTGAGGTACCGCAAGAAATGCTTCGACTAGATCGAGGGTATCATTGCAAACAACCAGGAGCTGGCGGCGGAGGTGGACCGCTTGCGCCAGCGACTTGAAGTCACCGGTCATGAAAAGACGGTGCAACATTCCCAGAAGCAGAACCTGGTCATCCAGCTCAGTAAGAAAGAGCGGGAAAAACAAGTAAGTAGCCATTTTATCATACCGACTACTGACAAGTGTTGTTGCGTTGTTGGTAGTAACAGCTGTAGTGCAGGCTTAGAAGCTGAAGTGATCCGTCTTCGAGAGGAGAACAGTCGTGTGGTCGGGGAGTGTGATCGCCTAAACGAGAACAATAGAAAACTGGCGCAAGACCAGTCGCAGCTCTGGGACCACACGACCAAGATGACAGAGGAGGTGAAAGGTTAGTTGTCCAACCGCCTTTGCTCATTTTTGTTGCCTATCATAGTTTGGTGTGGTCTAACGTCTTAACGGCGTGTGCAATTTGTAGTTATAAAAATCAATGCAAAGAAGCACCTGGAGGCCATGATGAAAGACCGTGATGGCTGGAAGGCGCAATGCCAAGAGATCACCAAGGACCGTGACACCTGGAAAAGCCAGTGCTAGGAGGTGGCAAAGGGCATTTTGTCGGTCCTTAACCTCATCGATCCGGCGCTAGCAGAAGATGTGTCAAGGATGCCGCAGCTGGGATTGATCGAGAGATGCCAAAGGGCATGGGGATGGTTCCAGGGGTTCGTGAAGGAGACGGGAGAGTATGTAGGTGCACATGTGCTAAGCATGGTACATGCTCACTACCCCCTGATCGATCTCAAGCGCCTGGAGGCTAGATACCCGAAGGAGGTAGATCCAGACAGGGCTGAGGAGCTATGGATGACCCAGCTGGACTTGTCGGCGAAAATAATTGGCGATATTAACCTGTGTGGGGGTGCGACACCACCCATACAAGGAACGCCATCAACAAGTCAGCTGGGAGTGCCATCATCTTTAAGCCAACTGGCGAAGCCTGCAGTCTCGACCAGCCAGGCATTGGTAGGGCCATCTTCTTCAGCTCGATCAATGCCAGAGTCCCCGAGACCCGAGCATGATGTTAGGCCCAGCGAGCAGCAGGCGCCGCGTGCCCTGACCAGCCAATAGTGTAGGCTATAGCTATAGAAGAAGATGTAGTTGAGTTATTGTAAACTTGGACCTTTTTAGGCAAGCTTGTAATAACATAACTGTATATCGACATAAGCTTGCTTGTTTTGTACAAAACGTGTTTAAGCTCGGATATCGTGTTGATGTAACTAAGTTAGAATGTGTTGGCGTTTTGTTTAGTTGTACCAGTTTAGTCGACACGTCATCCTGAAAGGTTTGTATGGCCCTGGTTTGCCTTGCGGTCAGAGTGTGAGGTGCGTAGATTGTGCATACGTAGAAACACACAAGTCAAACCAGGGAGCACCTGCCAATCACCCATAGCGTAGAGAGCGGATCCCATGCACGCGTTGGGAGGAACCAGAGACAGGGCTAGCTCTGAGAACCCGAGAAGGAATGGTGGTCAGTTTTAACTGGTAGAGTCAGAATAACAATAGACTTTGAAGTGACATATTAGAGTGATCAGAGAAATCATAACAGCTTTATTGAAATAAATCAAAAGTACAAGTGGGGTACATATCTGAGTAGCTAAGCATAGAAACACCTAAGCTTGTCGATGTGCCAGGAATTGGGTACATCTGTTCCGTCTAGGCAAGCTAACCTATAAGATGTAGGGCGTGTAACCTCCTTGATCATGAAGGGCCCCTCCCATGGGGTTGCGAGTTTGTGGACACCAGCCTAATTCATCTTCCACTTCAGGACCAGGTCCCCAACCATGAAGAACCGCTCCTTGACGTTCTTGTTGTAGTACCTGCACAAAACAGCAAGGTATTTGGCTATACGTACGCAAGAATCGAGCCGCTTCTCTTCTGTGCTATTCACTTCTAGCTCCTGTACTTCATTGGCCTTGTCTTCGTCGAAGTTCTCTACCTGTGCTGATCTGAAGGCTATATCTGCTGGGAGCACTGCCTCAGCGCCATAAACCATAAAGTATGGTGATATGCCGGTATTGCGACTGGGCTGGGTTCTAAGACCCTAGACCATGGCGGGTAACTCTTTGAGCCATCTTCCAGGAGCTTTGTCATTCTCTCTGTACATCCTCTTCTTAAGTGCGTCCAGGATCATACCATTTGACCACTCGACCTGTCCATTAGCTCTAGGGTGTGCCACCGAGACGTATTTTACTACTATGCTCCTTTCATCGTAGAAGTCCCAAAAGCATTCCCGGTGAACTGAGTACCCAGATCAGTGATGATGCTGTTGGGTATGCCAAAGCGGTGGATGACCTGGTCGAGGAACGCAACAGCCTTTTCTGAAGACGCCGTGACCAGGGGCATGTACTCTATCCACATGGAGAATTTGTCGATCAGCACAAAGACTCATGTAAATTTTCCAGGGGCCGGTTTGAAAGGCCCGATCATATTCAGTCCCCAGCATGCGACGGGCCAAGAGGCTGGTATAGTCTGAATCTCATGTGCTAGTATGTGGATTCTCTTGGCGAAAAACTAACAACCTTCACAATGATGGACTAGCTCCTCTGCATCATCTACGGCTGATGGCCAATAGAAGCCTGCTCGGAAAGCCTTACCGACCAGCGTTCTCGAGGCCGCGTGGTTGCCGCAGGAGCTAGAGTGGATTTTGGCTAGGAGATGTTCACCATCCTCCTAGGTTATACACTTCATCAAGATTTCCTCCTTCGCGTTCTTGCACCACAATTTGCCATCGATGAGCAGATACTGCTTACTGCGATGCATCAGGCGTTTGCTTTCTGTCTGATCGGTGTAACCGCTACCATCTATCAGGTACTTGATGAAAGGTACTCACTAGTCGGGCTCCTTAGTGGTTGGAGGTGGTTTGGTGGTGTTTGACGCTAGAACCGTAGCCACTAAAGGCTGGTGTAGAGGCTTGTCGACCATGGGATCTTCTTCTTTGATGGAGGGCGTGAGCAGGTCTTGAACAAATATGCCATGTGGGACTTTGGCTCGGGA
This sequence comes from Miscanthus floridulus, assembly GCF_019320115.1. Lineage (NCBI taxonomy): Eukaryota > Viridiplantae > Streptophyta > Magnoliopsida > Poales > Poaceae > Miscanthus > Miscanthus floridulus. Next base: position 66,737,929 of record NC_089588.1, on the reverse strand, counting down.
TGATCCTAACTTTGACAGCGCATCTACTGCTTGATTTTTGTCCTAGACCACATGTGTGTACTCGATGCCATAGAACTTGCCTTCTAGCTTCCTAATCGCTTTGCAGTATGTGTCTATCTTTTCGCTAGTCGTGTCCCAGTCCTTGTTGAGTTGGTTGATGACTAGAGCCGAGTCTCCGTAGACATAGAGACGCTTGACGCCGAGCTCGACCGCAATGCGCAGACCGTGTAGGCATGCTTCGTACTCGGCGGCGTTATTAGATGCCGGGAAATGAATCCTGAGGGCATATCGGAGCTGCTCCTTGGATGGTGATATGAAAAGGACTCCTGCTCCTACGCCGTCGATGTTGAGAGAGCCGTCGAAGTACATCTTCCAATACTCGGTGGGCCCCTAAGAGGTAGGTGTGCTTAAGTCTGTCCACTCGACGATGAAATCGACAAGTGCCTGAGACTTGATTGTAGTATGGCTTGCAAATTCCAAGGAGAAAGGGCATAGCTCCATTGCCCATTTGACGATGCGCTCATTTGCATCCTTGTTGCGAATGATGTCTCCCAGAGGGTACTCAGTCATGACCACCACACGATATCCATCAAAGTAATGTTTCAACTTTCGGGATGTAATTAGTATGGCGTAGATCAGTTTCTGAATCTGTGGGTACCTGGTCTTGGATTCACTAAGCACCTCACTGATGAAATAAATTGGTCGCTGTACCTTGTAGACGTGGCCTGGCTCGTCGCGCTCGACCACCATGGCAGTGGAGACCACTCGATTAGTTGCTGCAATGTAAAGCAGGAGTGTTTCATCTTCTCTAGGAGCAGTGAGGACCAGAGGTGATGTAAGGAATTGTTTCAGCTATGTAAAGGCAGCGTCTGCTTCCTCCGACCACTCAAACTTCTTGGATGCTTTGAGCAGCTGGAAAAATAGTAGTCCTTTTTCGCCTAATCTTGATATGAAATGACTAAGGGCAGCCATGCATCCGGTAAGCTTCTAAACATCCTTCACCTTTTTGGGCGGCTTCATGTCCAAGACAGCTTTTACTTTCTTTGGGTTAGGGCATATGCCATCATGACTGATGACGTTGCCGAGCAGTATACCAGATGGAACACCAAAGATGCACTTCTTTGGGTTTAGTTTCCATTGGAATGTGTTAAGGGCTACAAAGGTACGTTCTAGGTTGTCAACAAGGGTGTATGCTTCCTTGGTTTTAACAACTACGTCATCAACATAAGGCTCGACGAGGTTGTCTTTTATCTCGTCTTTGAGGTAGGCCTATATGGCGCATTGGTAGGTAGCCCCAGCGTTCTTGAGCTCGAACGACATGGTCGTGTAGCAGTAGGCGCCGAAGGGTGTGATGAAGGATGTCTTGATCTGGTCATCCTTTTTGAGAGTGATCTAGTGATAACCAGAGTAGCAATCGAGAAAGGACAGTAGCTCGCAACTAGCAGTTGAATCTACGACCTCGTCTATGCGAGGTAAGCTGAAGGGGTCTTTAGGGTAGTGTTTGTTGAGATCAGTGTAATCAACGCACATTCTCCATTCCTTATTCTTTTTGCGTACAAGAACCGGGTTGGCTAACCACTCCGGATGATACACTTCTTTGATAAATCCGGCTGCTAAAAGAGGTGTAACTTCTACCCTAATAGCCTCCTTGTTGTCATGAGCGAACTGTCATAGCTTCTGCTTGATGGGTTTGGCCTTACCATCGACATTTAAGGAGTGCTCGATCAAGTTCTGAGGTACACCGGGCATGTCAGCGGGTTTCCATGCGAACACACTCACGTTGCTCCTCAAGAACCTAATGAGCGACTAGGAAGTAATTAGACATGACATGCTCGTCAGCCATGGCTGATCTACACGCGGTTTCATAGAGCATGACCCATAACTTAGGGTTCTCCTTGCCGTCGTACTTCTGGAGTTTTTTGAGCTTGAAGTTTTTTTGGCCATACGACTTGGCAAAGGTGAGAAGTAAACTGCTTCAAACCTAGAGGGCCATGGGTAGTATCATATTCCATACGGCGATAGCTTTCATGGGATGCACGATCGTTGGCTCTTTGGTTAATGCGATCGTGCAGATCACGTTCTCCGAGGGAATGGCGGAGATTGTTATTGCCATCATGGCGATCCCGATTGCCACCCTAGTTGACCCTGTGACTGCGGTTATCATGGCGATTCTTGTGGTTGTCGCGGCGGTTGTCGTCCCGGTAGTCGCGGCGGTTGTCGTCTCGACCACCATCATGACCACTGTTTCTGCCTTGACGGTTGTCTGGTGGGTTGTTGTTGCGTGAGCCACGTTGGTTGGGTGACTGTGGGCGACTTGAGTACTGGTGACTATGGCTTGATTCGACTGAGACAGATGGAGCCCAAGCTTGGTTTGCAATCTCTGCGGTCTGGGATATAGCAGCCATCAGGTAGGCTTGTACATCATCACGAATTGCCTGGATTTTTGGGGTATTGGGTAGTCGTTGCATTATCGCCATAGCAACAGCTACGTTGGCGCTTGGAGTCCTAAAGACCTGCTTTTTCCCTACCCTATCAAAGGCATTATTGAGATCGCGTGGCTAGAACCTTATGTGTCGTGCCTCCTCTTCTGCCTCGGCTTTGGCTTGTCTGCGATTAAAACGGTCAATATTGCGTGCTTCGTGTGGTAGCCTTTCTTGTTCTGTTTCACCAACTGCCGGTGGTTCGTCATTACTGATGACATTGATCAAGTCTCCTCACCTTGGTGGGAAGGATGGGAATTGTGGGAAACCCGGGGAGTGGTCTGGGATATCCAGATCGTATTCAACTCCTTCATTGTCATGATGCTGAAGCTTAGTATGGACGGAGCCAATAGATGCGATGCCAAACGAGGAGCTTGAGCCGCCCTCTTGAACTATGTGGACCAATCCTTCTTGATACTCCTCAATCCGAACCATGTTGATGAAGTTGCGTGGCTTTGGCCGAGGTCGATGTATAAAATACAGATCTGAGCAGCGTTGTATATTGTATGCATCGTTGGAAGCAGTGTTTCACAGGCCGTAGGGCTGAGCCTGGTAATTCTCCATCAAGGCTTCACACTCGGAGAGCCAGAGACCCATTGCGGGGGCTGGTCGGTGACGAACGGAGCGCCCTTTAGGAGTAGACGTGACCACAAGATCCGTACCGAGTCGTGCAGGATGACTAGCCCGAGCTGGTCGGGTAGATCTGTTGTGGGTTGTGGTTACCTGCTCGGTAGGTTGATTTTGAATCGAATCTACCAGAGCTAGGGTTTTAGCAAGCTTGGTGCCGACTCGATCGATGGAGTCGAGCAGGTCGGTGTTGTCGATCTGCCTCCCTTTGTAGCGAGGAAGTGAGCGACAGGTTGTCGGCGTGGCTAAAGACAATGCTGGTGTGGTCGGAGCCCGATCCAACGTGGTCGGAGCTGTAGCTAATGCTGGTGAAGCAGTGGTCAACGCAGATTGGATCTGCGCCTCCTCCGTGGTCATGGCGATGAAGTTGTCGGAGCCAGTGGTCCAGGTGATCTGGCCGATGGTGAACGTGAGGCCATTCGGCGTAGCCATGGATCCGGGGATGATGACCATCTTGTTTGTCTAGGGAGCAGTACACACACCCCCTACCTAGCGTGCCACTGTCGACGAAATATGGTCGGCAGTCTACCTAGGGGTATGCCCAAGGTAGTAGATTGTCGGTAGACAGGTGCGCAAGCTACGAACGAGATGATGACGCAAGACAAACACGAGGTTTTATCCAGGTTCGGCCGCCGTGAAGGCATAATACCTACGTCCTGCGTCTGATTGTATTGCTGTATGTTAATGAGATGTTTTTTGAGAGGGGTCCCCTGCCCACCTTATATAGTCTAGGGGGCAGGGTTACAGATTTAGAAACTAATCCTAACCTGTTATAATTGCCATAGGTGGTCGGATATGGATTCCTAGTCTAACCGACCAGGATCTTGCTTGATCTCCATGTCTTCCTTGATTCCTTGCGTGGGACTCCGAGCAGATTGGCCGGGCCGCGCGTCATCTTCTAGTGGGCCAGACCCACTAGTCCGGGCTGGCCCGAGCCTAGCCATAAGAGTATAGGGGTTAATACCCCCACAATTATGCCTAACTAATTTATTTATATTCGTTTATCAATTTTCTTATATAATAAGGTGATTTAAAGGATAAATATTTCCAGTGCTCAATAAATTCTGAGAAAATGAAAGTAGCCTACAATGACCCTAATAGTCTACTGTACAAAAATGATAAGCGACATATGCTTAGTTTAGCCAAAATAGTTTACATAGTAAAAAGTGTCAAGCAACAGATTTAATATTTTTCTTACTTTCCTCCTAGCACAAGAATACTGTATAAAAATTTGCCTGATCAAATGTTATGTATTTTTAACCCATTTAATTTCACTAGAAACAAGCAATTAATTAGGATTAAATATGAAGACCATATTTCCAATATGCCTACTATAGGTTTAGTATTTTTCCTAGCTAGAGCATGTCAACACAAGACCAGCAAAATTGGAATCACAATTTTATCATCTTCCTAGCTCAAGTTATGCATTTTATAAGATATAACCTAATTTAAAAGCACTTAGCTTGCTCAATTTAATTCTCCTAGAAAAATACCCTAAACAGTAGATTTCATATTTTTATAAAATAGTACACTTCAAGATAAATCCAACAAAATTTGGTTCACCCCATTTGGATACTCCTAGCTCCAGATATGAATTTTTGAAGTTTGTATTCAAATCTGTGAAAATAATTCTAAAACCAACTAAACCCTAAATGCTATGTACACCCGGTCCACTACACACCCAGGCGCTAACATGTGGGTCCCACAGTCAACTCAGACCCAGACGTTAATGAGGCAGAGCAGAGCGCCAGCTTGACCAGCGGTGAACTCGCCGACTGCGAGGTCTCTAGCAGCGCGGTCGGCACTGTCGTGTTCCCCATCTCATTCCGCATCCAGCATGCTAGATGGTCAAACCTCTAACGATGGTTGCGTATGGCGGTGGTGCTAATGGAGGACCATGGCACCATGGTGGGCTCATCGTCTCCAGTGATGGCACGCCTAGGCGAGCACTGCTGCGGCTTTAAGGCTACCTAGTGAAGACGTAGGGTTAGGTTAGGGCGACGGTGGAGCGATTGTGAGGTTTGGCCGCGAGCATGGCATGGCGGTGGTGAGAGCACAGAGGTGAGCATCCACGTTCCGACACCGATATGTCAGCATTGGCTCAACGGCCAGCGGGGTGAGTTAGACATGACCAGGCTAACCCTAACAAGAGAAGCGAGCAAGCGAGACGGCATGGTAAAGCATGGCCACGGTGAATGTGAGCTTGGCGGTGCTCCGATGATGGACGCGACAACGATGATAGGACCTGAGGCTATACCTAGATTGAAAGGTGGCAATGGTGAGTCGGTGAGGTTGAGCAAGGTATGGCAGAGCTATGGGTGCGAGGAATTGAGCAATGGCACGGTGGCGGTGGCGTGAGAGCACGGTAGAGGTCGGCGGTGATGGCACGACGCTCAGCTTCGCTTAGGCACGGCGACAGCGAGAGTGAGGCGAGGCAGAGAGAGTGAGCACGAGAGAGTGAGCGAGCGCAAGGGTCCATCACTGGCAGACGACCTCCACGAGGCGGACGCGGCCTGGTGCCGGTCGGCCACGACAGCGCACGGCGCTCTGTTCAAATTCGGCCATCAGGCCTAGTTTTTTTTTCACACCAAACCATTATACTCCTTTCATTGGTGATACCTTGAGATATACATAGTCACCTACCTCAAATTCGATAGGCCTTCTTCTTTTGTTGGTGTAGCTCTTTTGCCTAGACTGAGCTGCTTTCATATGTTGTTGGATAATATGTACTTGTTCTTCAGCTTCTGTGACAAAATTAATGCCATAGTATCTCCTTTCTCTAGGCTCAATCCAATTAAAAGGAGTTCTACATTTTCAGCCATACAAGGCCTCAAAAGGAGCCATCTTGATGCTCTCTTGATAAATGTTGTTGTAGGAAAACTTAGTTAAAGGTAGCCTCCCATGAACCCTTGGAAGAGATCACACATTCTCTCAATAGGTCTTCAAGGATTTGATTCACTCGCTTAGTCTATCTAGAAGATTTAGGGTGATATGCTGAGCTTTGAACTAGGTTGGTACCTAATTGCTTGTGCAAGTACTCCCAAAATCGAGCAGTGAATTGAGAGCCTCTATCCGATACAATAGTTCTTGGTACCCCATGCAAGCGTACTATCTGAGCTATATAGATTTCTACATACTGATGCGGTCGAAAGTTGGTTGTCAAGGGAATGATGTGCGTGGACTTAGTCAGACGGTCTATAATTACCCATATCAAGTCAAAACCCTTCTGAGTGAGTGGAAGTCCCACAATAAAATCCATGCTGATTTCTTCCCATTTACATCCTGGAATAGACAAGGGTTGAAGTAATCCAGCAGATTTCAAATGAACGGCCTTGACTCTACTACAATTATCGCACCTAGCAACATAGGTGGCGATCTCTTTCTTCATCTTGGTCCACCAAAAATGGGTCTTCAAATCTTGATACATTTTACTACTGCCCAGATGGATAGACAACTTGGATGAATGAGCTTCATCTAAAATCTGATTTTTAAATCCACAGTCCTTCGGTACCACAAGTCAGTCCTCGAACCATAGCACACCTCTTTTGTCCAACCTAAAATGTTTGGTTTCTTGTTCCTTCAACTTTCTCTTGATGTGAAACACACCTACATCTGTCTTCTGTAATTCGATGATTTTGCTCTCAAGTGAACAAATGACAATGATGTTGTGTAGTACGACAAGATGTAATAAATTAAACCCATCTTCCAACAAGGCTTCTAAAGCATTACAATGAGATTTCCAACTAAGTGCATCTTTTACAACATTGGCTTTGCCTAGATGATAGTGCACTTCCAAATTATAGTCCTTGATCAGCTCTAACCATTAATGTTGCCTCATGTTCAGCTCAGGTTGAGTAAAGATATATTTGAGACTCTTGTGATCAGTGTATATGTGACATACATTTCCCAACAAGTAATGTCTCCATATCTTCAAGGCATGAACAACTGCTTCAAGCTCCAAATCATGTGTAGGGTAGTTGACTTCATGCTTTCACAATTGTCAGCAAACATAGGCAATAACTCAACCTTCTTGCATAAGCACACACCCCAAATATGTACCCGATCCATCATAGAACACATTGAAAGGCTTCTCAATGTCGTGTTGTGCTAAAACAAGAGCTGTAGTTAGCAAGGTTCGCAAAGTGTGAAAAGCAGCTTCACACTCTGGAGTCCAATTGAACTTTTCATGCTTCTAGAGTAGTCTGGTCATCGCCTTAGCTATTTGGAAAAATCAGGAATGAAACGACGATAGTAGCCTGCTAACCCTAGAAAACTCTAAACTTCATGAACCGAAGTCAGGGCCTTCCAATCCATGACCTCTTGTACTTTAGTTGGGTCTATAGATATTCCATTTTCAGATAAGATATGACCCAAGAAAGGTATTTTGCTCAATCAAAATTCACACTTGCTAAATTTGGCATATAATTGATGCTCTCTCAATCTAGACAAGACAACTCTCAGATGCTCTGCATGATCTGCTTCATTCTTTGAGTAAATCAAGATATCATTGATAAACATGACCACAAACTTATCGAGCTCAGGCATGAATACCGAATTCATCAAGTACATGAAGTAGGCAGGAGCATTTGTCAGTCCAAAAGACATGAATAAATACTCATACAAGCCATACCTAGTGGAGAAAGCTATCTTAGGTACATCTTCTGGCCTAATCTTAATATGATGATAGCCTGATCTCAAGTCAATCTTACAGAATACCTTTGCTTTTGCCAGTTGATCAAACAAAATATCGATACGGGGCAAAGGATACTTGTTCTTAACGGTGACAACATTGAGCGGCCTATAGTCCACACACATCCACAAGGATTTTTTTCTTCTTCTTTACAAATAAAGCTGGACATCCCCATGGAGACAAACTAGGTCGAATGAGACCTTTGTCCAAAACTTCTTGTAGCTAAATTTTAAGTTTGGCTAACTCATTTGGTGGCATCCTATAGGGTCTTCTTGAGATAGGTGCGGTGCCTAGCACTAACTCAATCTTAAATTCCACATCCCTATCAGGCGGTAAACCAGGCAACTCATTTGGGAATACATCAGGGAACTCGCAAACTATTGAAATATCACAGAGAGTAGTGGCTTGGATAGCACAAGACAAAGTTTGAAGATCAAAACTCTAGGGAAGTGGTACTAGAAAAGCACTACCCCCTTTGGTTCTCTCAACATAATTGTTTAGTGGTAGTGTCAATAAGAACTCCATGACCCCTCATCCAACTCATGCCTAAGATCACATCTATGGCTAGTTTAGGCAATACTATAAGATCCATAGTGTACTCCCTCGCTTGTATAGAGATGAGCACATCTCTCACTATTTGATTTGTAGAAATAGTAGCCCTAGCTGAACTTATACTATAATCACCCTTGTCTATCTCAATTATCTTTTGATCATGCTTAGATGCAAATGTTTGGCTCATAAATGAATGAGAAGCTCCAGGATCAAATAAAACAATGGCAGGATGTTTGTTAACAAAAAACATACTGGCGGTGACAACTTCTCCCATAGGGATTTCTTCCATAGTTGTGTAATGCATGTATCCTGGACGTGCCTTAGGATTGGCCTATTTCTGATTACCCTAGTTTTGATTACCACCCTTCTTGGGATGGGGGCACTCCTTGGACCAATGACCTAGCTGATTACAGTTAAAGCATGGCTGGTTGCTTCTTGGTCATGCTGAGCTGCCTTGGCCTATGTTACCCTTAGGTAGGGCAATGGTGAACGCCATGTGGAATGTATTCTAGGGCGATTGGCATGAGCTTTTGGTGGAGGAGTCCTAAACTTAGGCGCTGGTGGATGAAATTGTGGCCTAGCTACCACTGGAGCTCTAGACTGCGATGATCTTGAGGCACTTGCCTCAACTGCTCTTTTGTGGCCCTTTGCTGCTGCATGTAAGTTGTTCTAGTTCTCCTAGGTTAAGGCATCGCTGACAAACTTATTATAGGTAGCACATCTTGAGTTGGCCATAGTCTTCATTTGTTTGGTGTGGGGGATTCTCTTCAAGCTTTCTATCTTCTTTTCCTCTGTATCGATGAACCCTGGGGCGTATCTAGACAAATTGTTGAAGGCATGCATGTACTCAATAAGGGTTTTGGTCCCTTGAGTAAGTCTCATGAACTCAGCTGCTTTCATGCACATTAGCGCCTAAAGGCTGCCTTGAATTGTTCCCATGTGACCTATGCGTTTTGCAGGTAAAGAGGATAGGAAATGGGTCCACCATATTCCTGTGGGTCCCTATAGTTGATGGGATGCATATTCAGCCTTCAGATGCTCTGTGACCCTCAACAGGTGGAACTTCTGCTCGATCGTATTTAGCCACTCATCCACTTGGAGCAGTTCTTCAACCTCTTTGAAGATAGGAGGTTTGGTGTCCTAGAAGTCCTTGAATGAACTATACTAATTTGGTTCCGCCCCTTGATGTTGCTGGCAGGCGTGAGCAATGTTCTGTGCAATGAGGCGCAATGTATCCTCCATTGCTCCTTGATTTTCTAGGAACTATGCGAAAAACTCATTCGCAGATGGTGACGGTGGTGGTGGTAAGTCACCATCATTGCCACCTTGGCTGGTGCCTGCTCCAACACGAGTGCGAGTCATCTGCAAAATTGCAACAATATGTGATTATTGGATGGTGTCAAGAGATTGCAGATGAATTGTGTAATCATGCCAAACTAAAATTACTGTAGAGAATCTTAAATTCATACAATAAAACAAAGGCATGATAATTCATTCTTGCAACATAACATCACCAATTTGATCACTTATTGTACTTGCAACACGTTAACGTGCATGTCATATTTCACCAGTAAAACAAAACTGGAATTTCATCAAAGTTCAACCCATCACGAATTAACATGCAAAGTACCAATATTACACCGAAGTTATGTCACGAGTACTGAAGTTCAAACTACAAGTCCATTACATAAATAGCAGGGATACAACTAGTGCTTCAAACTAGTCACTAAATGGCTCTACTCTTCAGCGTGCTCGCTGTCGAGGTCAGAGATAGCATCATCCTCATCCTATAGATCCACTTCTTCCTACCAACCATCATCTTCAACTAACATCTCTGGATCTTCTTCTTCCTCATCAAGGTGCAGGTGTAGTTGGTTGTTCAGATAATGCACCTCATGCTGAAGATCAACGACCATGTTTTGGGTATGTGCAAGCTACTGGCGCAGGTCCCTTTCTACTCGGTCTTACTGCACGGCTAAGGCTTCGACATTGTTTCGTGCTGCTTCTGCCATTGTTGCACGGTTGTTTGCCTAGATCCGCTAGCGTGTAGCGGTGAGTGCCTCGGCGTGAGTAGCCTCCAGCTGCTCCTAGAGTCCTGCTAGCATAGCCTAATCATTAGCTCTTGCATCTTAGGCAGCAACTCTCTATTGATCGACCTATTCCATCTGAGTGTGGAGATTTCCCAATGCTACATAAGCTTGATTGGACTCCCAACGAGCCTCACTTGCTGCATTTTTGTGCTTGCGCACATGCTTCCTCAGTTTATGATGTGCAGCTTCGGCTCTCATGAGCGTGTCCCTGGAAGTGGTATAGGACTCTTGCCAGAAGTCCTAGGTATCCTAATGAGTATAGAACATCTTCATCACGGCAAACATGGCACTCATAGTGGGACTTAGAACTATCTGCCCGCTCATCCCGGTCTTGGATCACCGCATTGCAGTTATAATGTGCCCATACTACTGTAGATGGATCCACCTGAGGAAAAGTACCAGCGGCACTGCCGGTAAGCTCATCCCTGTGCTGCTGACATATCTGGCTCAGCACCTTAAAGGCAACTACTTGGGCACCATCCCAAGGAGTTTTTCCCTCAGAATCCACCTTCCACTCCTGCCATAGGGGTGCTTGGGTATGACTAGGTATGGTTAGCTGCACCTCATACCATGGCTGTCCCACTAGGTAGCCCTCATTCTAGGAATAGCAAGGCAGTTTGGTATAGACCACAAAATGCAAGACTCTAGAGTAGGGCAAGGGTACCAAACATCTCTAGGAAAGTCTCATTCCCAGCTGATGCTGCCATCTATACCAACAAAATGGTGCAACTCACGTGAGAACAATGTTATAATAGAAAAGAGTTACTTAACCGAATAAGAAACTTGTAATAGGAGGAACAATGCAAGTATGTAATAAATGATTTATCATGATGCATGCACGTTCCATACGTCCTCCCAAACTTAGGAAACTTAAAACTTCTAATGGCATACATGATGGCAAACATGTGTTCTCTCATATATAAATGTAACTAGTCGGACTACACATTTCGTTGTTAGCGTTGCAAGCTAAATACTTCCATATATATACCCGTATATATATACTTCCATATCAAAGTTACCCGAGAGTAAATACGTCCCATATATATATATATAAATATGCATATACAGCCATATCAAAGCTAACCCACAATTAAATTTCTCCGTATATATATGAGACATATATATACTTTAGTATCAAAGCTACCTCTCTCCTTAGACCGCACGCTCATGTCTTGCGGTCATGCCACTCATCATCTTACCTTGGGCGTAGAGACATTTGATCCATACATTACCACTCAAGTGAATGGCATCCATACAATGGCATGCCATATGGATGATGAAAATAAAAACCCCCAAGTTAGTACTTATTTAGCCACCTGAAATCCTTAACTAGGCATAAAGGAAGTGATCACTGGCACACTTTAGATTCAAACACCTATATATATAGCAATAAGTTGCTAAAAACTAGTTTTGGAAAACAAAAACCTTTGTTTTAAATACACATGTGGCAATTTATGTTGAATCTTGCTCTGATGCCAGCTATAGCAGAACCATCCAATTTATAAGAGCACAAATACAATGGCTGCCCACAAGCGGTCACACTATCATACTTGAGCCCATATAAACCCGGTAGTCCGTTGAGTACCACGAAGGGTCTCGATTAATCGTCAACATACAACCAAGATCGTACATGATTCAATAGACATGTCACATGTTACATCAGTTCACAAATACAACGTCATACATCAGAGTATGATTAAGAGTTATTACAAACCATGTTCAAATAAAATAGTCACGGAAGCAAGTAAGTTCGAAAACCAACACCTCACATCATTGTTCCAATACAAGTGGGAAATAAACCCTGAGTATGAGAAGGTACTCAGCTAGACTTACCCGTCATAAACCAAAAATAAAGTGACTCTAAGGATCATGCAAGGCTTTATAAGTGGAGCTAGCTTGACAATATTTTGCATAAAAATGCCATTAATTCAGCTATACATTTTATAATCTGGTCATCAAATTAATTATAGCTACTCATCTCAAGATTAGCAACTAACCAATGCCAAACATGTGGTATGTCATTAAGGATAGCACAATAATAACCATAGGCCTTTAATATCTCATTCTCAGAACCATTCCTCTTGCCATTAACACTATGATAGAAGGAAGCTCAGTCAAGTTTCTCACTATCCGGGAGAGACGGTGATTCAAATTGATTTCAACCAGCTGGGAATTTATTCCTAACACAAACCTAGGTAGACCAGATCAACAGTCACCTTAGGTCACCTTTAGTACAACTCAGATACACATTTCATGGGTTTGATCAGCGCCACACAATCAGGGACAACCAGCTACCAGGACGATCAGGACTACCCTACCCTTGGGCTCAAATCTGGCTCCCCGCACATACTTACTACCATCCAGAGTGCGCACTCTAACAGAATAGGGCCTGACCTGAGTTGAGCTACTCGGCTTCGCGGTCGAAATGAGTTATCCGGCCAGCTAAGTGAGAGGCATGCATTTAAAATGACCGAGGACCAACAACGATGCGGTCCTTAATCGGCGTAGATAGAACCACATGAGTCAACCTACAACATAGACTCCGTTCGGCCTTGATTTACAATAACCCATGGCTCTTTTACACAATAGCAAATATAGCCAACCGCGCTTCAGTGTCCACCTATATCTCATAGGTGACAGGGAATCACCCGACTTCTACCGAGCTAAGCATTGCTAAGTAGTTATTCGATCCAGGACCTACATAGGGTTCAAGATATATATCTGGATAAGGTAGTTCTATGCATCAAGTGTTTTCAATCAACTATTATAACCTAATGCATCAAACATAAAGGACTCAAGTGATATTTTGTGAAACATGGGAGACTTAGAATGCTCTGGGGCTTGCCTTCGAGAAAAGAAGTTGGCCGATGATCCGGGCACTTGGGTAGGTCCTCAAGAGCTTGCTCCTCACCTTCTAGAGCTACGAGCTGAGGTGCCTCCTGATGTTCCTCTTCTTCTTCATTGAATTCCAATAGAGTGATCCCCTCGGACGATCCTATATGCATGAGCATGAAATAAGATATCAAGAATGCATATATACTAACATGCATGATATGATGTGGTGTGATGAAATGCATCCTCATAAGTGTTCTCAATAGCATTACATTAAGGTGATAACAAGATAAATTTTCTTTTACTAAGTAGGTGTATATCTCTTCTCTAGTAATTAAACAAATTCTCATCTAAACAATTTTCTGGACTGCAAGACAGCAGCCACTTGTTTTGACCATAATTGGAGTTATACACAACTAAATAATATGGTTGTGGACTTTCTAGAAACTTATGAAATTGTCTACAACTTTATTTTAATCATCTTAAGCTGATTCAGTAGTTATCTAGGCCAAACAATTTCATCTTTCAGATGAGAACAAGTATTTCTGATAGTAGACTTCTAACAGCTATAATTCTTAAACCATAAGGCCTATGGCTATGGAAATTTAAGACAAGGTAGATAAGTACGGTATCTACAACATTGTTATTAACAAGTTTCACACAAAAGATCATTATCATCATGAATTTACCACCACAACAGAAACTATATATGCAGCCATCTAGTTGAATTATAAAGCAATAATTAACCAGCTGCCTATAAGCAATTACTTCTAAGACTAACTAATAGCACCAACAGATCATATGCATCATAAGCATCATAGAAAACATCATGGTTATGCCTAACTAATTTATTTATATTCATTTATCAATTTCCTTATATAATAAGGTGATTTAAAGGATAAATATTTCCAATTCTCAATAAATTCTAAGAAAATTATAGTAGCCTACAAATAACCATAAAAGTCTACTATATAAGTTTCGTGCCATTTGGATAGCTATAGCCACCTCCACAAAAATGGCAAGCTACATATGCTTAGTTTAGCAAAAATAGTTTAGCATAGTGAAAAGTGTCAAGAAACAGATTTAATATTTTTCTTACTTTCCTCCTAGCACAAGAATATTGTATAAAAATTTGCATGATCATATGTTATGTATTTTTACCCCATTTAATTTCAATAGAAACTAGCAATTAATTAGGATTACATATGAAGACCATATTTCAATTATGCCTCCTATAGGTTTTGTATTTTTCCAAGCTAGAGAATGTCAACACAATACCAGAAAAATTAGAGTCACAATTTTATCATCTTCCTAGCTCAAGTTATGCATTTTACAAGGTATAACCTAATTTAAAAGCACTTATCTTGCTCAATTTAATTCTCCTAGAAAAATATCCTAAATAGTAGATTTCATATTTTTATCCAATAGTACACTTCAAGATAAATTCAACAAAATTTGGTTCACCCCATTTGGATACTCCTACCTCTAGATATGAATTTTTGAAGTTTGTATTCAAATCTATGAAAATAATTCAAAAACCAACTAAACCCTAAATGCTTTGTACACCCAGTCCACTACACACCCAGGCGCTGACATGCGGGTCCCACAGTCAACCTAGCCCCACACGTCAATGAGGTAGAGCAGAGCGCCAACTTGACCGGCGGCGAACTCGCAGACGGCTAGGTCTCCAGCGGCGCGGTCGGCACTGACGTGTTTCCCATCTCGTTTCGCATCTAGCGAGCTAGATGGTCGATCCTCTAACGACGGTTGTCTACCGCAACGGCGCTAATGGAGGATGGTGGTGCTACACTATGGTAGGCTCATTGTCTCCATCGATGGCATGCTTGGGCGAGCACTACTGTGGCTTCAAGGCTACCTAGTGAAGGCGTAGGGTTAGGTTAGGGCGACGGTGGAGCGATGGTGAGGTTTGGCCATGTGCATGGCATGGCAGCGGTGAGCAGCCGTGTTTCAGCGTCGATATGCTGGCATTGGCTCAACGGCTAGCGGGGTGAGTTAGACATGACCCTAGGATAACCCTACGAGAGAAGCGAGCGAGCGAGATGGCATGGTGGAGCACGACCACGGCGAATGCGAGCTCGGCGGTGCTTCGAAGATGGTCGTGGTGACGGTGACACGACCTAAGGCTATACCTAGGCTCAAAAGGTGGTAATGGTGAGTTAGCGAGGAGGAGCAAGGTACGATGAAGCTGTGGGTGAGAGGAATCAAGCAATGGCGCAGCGGCGGCGATGATGGCATGCAAGCACGATGGAGGTCAGCGGGGATGGCATGGCACTCAGCTTCGCCTGGGCGCGACGAGAGCGAGAGCAAGGCGAGGCAGAGAGAGTGAGCGCCAGAGAGTGAGCGAGCGCGACGTGGCACCCTTTTTTGCCAGCTCCAGCCTTACCAGTGGGTCCATCACCGGTGGATAGCCTCCACGCGGCGGACATGGCCTGGCGCCGGTCGGCCACAACGGCACGCAACGCTCCATTCAAATTCAGCCATCAGGTAGACTAACAGCGCGACTTCACGCACATGTAACTCCTAATCCATGGTGAATCAGTACAAACATCGTTAATAGAATTTGTAGAGCTATGTGAGTACTACAACTTTGCTATAAGGAGCATGGTCTAATTTGAGCTGGTTTTCAATCTACAATGCTCCAAAGTAGGCTACTTTGAAATTGAAAACCATTTCCACACTTAGAAAAATTATCTAAGTTATAAACAACATTAAGTTCCTTGTGAGCTCTATTTGACTAAGTTAGGCACTGAGTTAGCTCATGACCCTAAAATAAAGTTTGTTGCCCATCACAAGAACTACAACTTTTATTTAGGTCACACAGTCATGCAAGCTCTATAAGCTACTATTCAACTTTAGTCAAACTAGTATCATGAAAAGGCATTTCAAAGTAAACCAACACTTAGAAGCAAAATTGGTTCATGTCATGAATACAAACATTGTTCCATTTGCGATCCTAGATGTGTTTAAGGTATTATTGTGACCTCACAACCAACTTTTGCATTGGTCACACATGATCACAAGCATATGCATATATATAATCAACATCACATGTGATAATATATAAAGAATGAGATGAAATTTCATATGCTCATGCTCATGAGTGAATGGATGATGCTTGTGCTTATGCAATGCAAGTGCCAAATGCAATGCTTAACACTAGGGTGTTACAAGAAGCCAGGCTCCAGGCAACAAAGATCATGGCCAGAGCAAAGTTGCGCCACGGCCAGGCAGTGCTAGCCCCTTAGCGAATCCCTTGAGTGGCAACTAACCTAATGTGGGATGACACGGCCCACAGATAGCCCTCAAGTAGAAGACCCCTAGGGTTCATGCCTCCACTACGTCGAGAGCCGCCTCTCGAAGAGCATCCAACTCCTCCAAGTCTGACAATAGAGATACTATCAAAACAAAGGTCATGGACAAAAGGACAAAGCCCCTTAGCAAAGGGAACCCTACCTATCATTCTGGCCTAGGTGTCGGCCACCATCGCCCATGCGGCAGCAGTTTCTCACTTCGAAGCATCGAGGGTCATCTGAACGACATCAAGACAAAGCTCGAGTTGAGCAGCCTCTCGCCTAGCGTCGAAGTGCTAACCACGAGCCTTGTCCTGGTCATGAATAAGATCATGAACCTCCTGATAGCTGGAGGAAGAGGAAGACCCCGCCGAACTTGTAGAGTGTAGGTCCGTGGGTTGGGTGACAACAGAAGGCTGACTGACCTCCAGTGTCGTAGCATGCAAAGTGGCCTTGAAAACTCAAAGCAGTCAGCATGGAATGATGATCTGGATAGCAAAGCTTAGACCTCCTTACCCAAGGGGCCACAAGCAAGGGTAGAGATGTGGCAGAGGCCTTCTCCCCACTGTAGGGTCATCCATCGGGTGCCTCGCAGGATCCATCGCTCCGAGAGAGGGTGGAACTCGCTTAAGGCTGAGGGAGGATGGATGAGTATCGCAACAGGATGGGGAAGGATGGTTGCTTCACTCTCACCGCCTCATCCATGAATTTATAGCTAGGAGAACCATGCACGCTGGGCTCTCCAGGCTATGCGCCAAATTAATCCAAGATTAACTGCATTGGAATTCCATGTGACAGGATGTGTCACAGCGAGGCAGGAAGAAAAGCGACAGCCACACGGACACATCCACACCGTATGATATGGCCTAGCTTAATGAGGGTTTCATTAGATTTTCATGGCATTAAATATGCTGATGTGGCACCGTATTAATGAAGATAGAGATGAAGAAAGTTTCATGGGAGTAGAGAGAGTTTCATGGCGAAGAAACTCTTCTGTACTATTTCCAAAATATTGATGTCTAGAAACTTAGCCATGAAACCCCCACTGAGACTGCTAAGTATTTAAAACTAAAATGTACACTGTATGATGCATCAGAACACTCAGCACATGTACACCGTATGATATGCATATTGACTAAACCGTATGAGAACCAGTGACATGTGATCAAATTGCATGCATAACTATTTAAAACTAAAATGTTTCAAACTGTAGGTACCATTTTTTATCCAACTCAAATGTTACATTCACATTTAGGTACATTTACTTGGCATAGGTGGCTTTGTTATGATCGCTTCTCACGTACGCTGGTTTGTCGCCCTCCACAAACAGGGGGAGATCCACATCTAGACCAAGAGCGGGCATGTCTTGATTGCCATTCCCTTCTTTCTCGTTTGTATCTTCGACACCAACGATATTCCTTTCACCTTGAAGCACCACATGCCTACCGCCTCCATCACCTAGGTTTTTTCCATATAATACTTGAACTACATCTTTCGCAAAAACAAAAGGCTCATCCAGGTAGGCAAGATGCTTGAAATCTATGGTACGCATACATTCTTGTCCATCATGACGCACTTTGGTACTCTTACCCGCTTGCACCAAAAAAGAGGGACCTTCATTTTGTCTAATCTGTAATCTAACATTGACAATGTAGCTATCTTAGATTGCTGCAATAGCCTCATCCTATGCTAGTGCCTTGGGGCTGATGGATACTGCTATGTTGTCTACAATCCAATGACCTAGAAGTTTAATATACTATCACCTAGCACCCATGATGTTGGCCATTATGTTGGTGAGGCTAGCTTGGGGTTCGATCAGATAGCCTCCTTGCACTTCCATGTGATTGAATATGTGGATGCCGGTGGTTTGTACGTAGGTGTGGAGATCTACTCATCAAAAACTATAGCATGGATCCATAAGGAATTTGAATGGGGCAAGGATACTGGTGTGACATTTTCAAGAGCACCAAGTGTGTTTCTTAATAGTTATCTACTCATTATGGGGCAATTTGGGGGGTACTCTAAGATACTTGTTGTGAATATGGAGGGAAACACATGGAGGAAAATTGATAGGCCTAGTGGTCTTCAACACTCCATGCATCAAGCTCAGGGTCACTTGTGTGTATGTACTGTTGCTGGTCCCAATGATTCCATGCTTTGAATCTAGATCCTTGAAGACTGTGGTACTAATAATTGGACATTGAAGCATACGGTTATTACATTGATCCTATTTGGAAGGATTAATATTAGATTTGGTTTCGTGGATTCGGTTGATGACTACATAGTGATTATAGTTCACCTAGAACAGAATTTGATTTTCTTTACTGAGGAAGATGGAACAATTATCGCACATGACATGGACCGCATAAAAGTTCATGTCATCCCTGCCTATGTCTTTCGGTATGGTAGACATAGCATTAAAAAAGAGTTCATCTACAGACCATATTGTCTTCCTTATGTTCCCTTGTCCTTGGATTCATTAGCAGAGCAGTAAATAAAGCTGCATTTGATGTATCTCGCTGTCATGCATTTTAAATGGACCAATGTTGTTTGCTTGTTATGGACATGTTAATTTCCTTAATGATGGATGTTATCATTATTTGAGCTAAACTAGTGTGACATCTTTGTTTTGTTTGAAAATTGAATTATTTATTTGGTGCGCACAAGCGTTACGGTGGTGTTACAGCTCCCGTCACCATTTCATCTGTTAACTCAACTGTAGTAGAATACTTATATTGATTTCTAATGTCATGGGTACATGGGGTATGCTGATGAGGGCACTCCAAAATACAATTCACCCGCCATATTTGTTTACACCAAAATTTGGAAGAAGATGTTACAAGGACTCAAGATTATGTCACCAAGGAATCAATTGCGTTTAGATCGGAACCAGCTGATTCGGATGTAGAAAACTAGAAACGGCTTTCCTCAAATAGTGCCAACGGATAATAACAAAGGTTGCGTTCGGCGCAAGGACGAAACATGCCGAGCTCTACAAAAAGGGAAAGATTAGAGTCCAAGTTATCTTAAATTATGAATGTTTTCTCTAGGGTCAAAAATTGTAATGAGTCGTGCTTAGATAGGAGTCATGCACAGGGTCTGGGTATAAATACCAAACCCTGGCTATTGTAAAGGACAATCAATCAATCCAATACACAAGTTATTTACTTTTTCAGCTCCGGCCACCCCTAGGAGTAGGAGTAGAGTAGATCTCGGCGAGTTCTTTAGCAAGTACAGTGTAACACCCCAAAATTTGCCTCTTTTGAAATAGAGTTAAAATGATTTAAGTTGGAATTTTTGTGCACACAAAATATAGGAAATAAAATTTTACATTAAATTAAAATACATCATAAGGTAGCAACATGTTTGAGCATACATGCCATTGCATTTGATTTCATTGGTTGAGTGGTTGAAAAGTCAAAATGGTTAAAATGCTCTTAAAATAAAATTAAAAGTGGCTTTGAAATAAAAGAAAAGAAAAAAATTGAAAATAAAAGGATTTTTATTTGAAAATCTCCCTTCCTCCCTTTTTAGCCCAACTTCAGGAACCGGCCTGGCCTGCTTTGTATGTGCTGGCCCGCTCCTCCTCTCCATCGGCCCAGCTCGCTGCTCGGCCCATTACTTGGCCTCTGCACTGCGCGCCTGCTGCATCATCTGCGCGGCCCAGCTTCCCCGCGACCACTTCGGCCTTTACCACACACACCTCACCCCTTTTCCCTCACTGCCCCGCTGGTCCCGCACGTTAGCTGCCGCACGCATTTTCCTTCTCCTCGCTACAATGCTGGCCCCACTCGTCAGCCGTCTTCTTTCCTTTTCTTCCCCGCCTCTTTCCTTCCCCGTGCACGCGCCTTCCTTCTTCACCGCCGGTAATGGCACACGCCCGAATGGAAGGCCACCACGCCGGCGCTCCTACATGGTAAGCGGCCAATCCGCCCTGCTCCCCTTCCTTGTACGCCACACCCCTCCTTCTCCCCTCTCCTCTGCCCCTCTCTGTTCGCCGCTCGAAGCTCACCACTGCCGCCGATGAATCCCCCACTCCGGTGCCCAATCCACGTCGCCGACGAGCCTCGAAGGTCCACCGTGCTTCCCCGCGAATCTAGGTACCCTCAATTCGCTGTTTTGGCCATGGAATGCTTGGATTTCCACTCACCCACGCCCTTCTCTCTCTCTAGCCATCGCCGCCGCCGTCGACCCATGCTTCAGAGCCTTTCTGGACACCAAGCTCCCTTCCAATCGGTTCGCAGTGAGCTTCTTCACCTCTCCATGCCTTCCGTTCATCAAATAGCACCCTAGGACACCGTAGCGTAGGACACTAGCTGCTGCCGATAATGGCGCCGCCGTTGGGAGCTTCTTCCTCAGTGGGCCGCTGTCCTAATCACATCTGCTCCATCAGATTTAGAATGAACGGCCACGATTAGATACCCCTTCGGGGTTAAGTAACCGGTCCACCGGGACCCGTGGACCCGGTCCACCCTGCCACATCAGCGTGTCCACCACACACGTGGTGCACCGCACCAATCCCCGGCCGCCACATGTTCGCCTGGTCAGTACCCGGGTCAACCCAGCAGTCAAAGCCACGCCTGTTTTGCAGTTTAGCCCCCGAATTTTAAAGAAATCAACCCGCAGTCCAGATTTGTTCAAAAGAATTATTTTCCAGTCCTATTTTATTCTGTTTTAGCCCCTGTAGTTTCCAGAATTAGTGCACGCAGTCCAAAATATGTTTAAATTCAGAATTTTAATTGTTTAAATTCAAAATTGAGTTCAATTAATTACAGAAATGCCATTGAACCTTATTTCATGCGTAACTTTTGTGTTTTAAGTCCGATTTGACCCGTTCAAATTGTGTTAGGATCGTATTTATGTTTTCTACATGTTTATACAACTATTAGGCATGTTTTCAACACTTGAAATTCAAGAGTAGATTTAATCTATTATTTAACTATATGAAAACTTGTTTAAATCATAACTTATTCATTTCAACTCCGAAATAGTCCGTTCAAGTTGCGTTTATTTCATAACGACGAAATCTACGCATTAGTAATGATGTTTACTATATTGTATTTCTAAAATGACATGGTTTAAATCATATCTTGATTAATGATTATGCAACTGGGTTTTATACATAAAATATGATTTGTTTTACTTTTGTTTTATAATTTAAATCTAAAATTGACTTAATTCAATCCATATTGTTTATAAAATATCTTTTGCATATAAATTCATATGGTTAACATAAATGAAGCCTATAGTTTCTTTTCCACGTATTAAGCAAATCTCTCGATAGTTGTAACTTTTCAACCGTAGCTCCGATTAGCGTGCCTCTCGTGACTGTGTGATCGTAGCGATGCGTAGAATCGTATTTCAATCTCTTTCACTTATTTTTCTATGATTGGTGTACTATTCTGATATAGATGCAATTGTATGCTATGCATGTATGTATATGGATGTTTGTGTGGTGTTCTACGAATTACGTCCAGTCGGTGAGATACACGTGGTGATCCAAGAAGAAGAAGGACATTGAAGAATAAAGCTTACCAAAGGATCGGTGTGTAAGGCAAGTATAGCATGGGACTATCCTTGTTACCTATTCACATTTAATCACTTAATTCATATTGCATGTGTAACAACCCAAAAATCCACACACTAAAAATACCAACTACAAATTTTTTCTTAAAACTCTCATACGATGATGAGTGTCATGTATAGCAACCCAACCTAAGAAATGCATTAGGTCTAACCTCAACCCAAGTCAACACATAAGCATGGCATATCATTTGTTAATTGTGTTTATTTAAATTCTAACCAATAAAGTGTTGCTTACATTGATTATTCAAAATATGATTTGGATTTCCATTCGAGTTATGATATGCTTAACAACTCCAATGAAAATGGTGCACCAATTTGGAATCCAATTTAAAAATCAAAATGGAATTCAAATAATGAAGAAGGAAAGAAAAACAGAAAAGAAAAGAAAAGAAGAGAAGGCCTCGCAGCCTAGGCCTGCTCGGCTTCGCGGCCCAACCAGCCTAGGCAACCAACCGGCCCCAACTCGCACGGCCAGCCCAGCTTGCGGCCCAGCGCGTCGCCCACGCCCGCGCACCCGTCTACCTCGCTCGCAGCCACTGGTCGCTGGACCCCACATGTCAGCCGCACCCCCGTCTATAGTGTCGTCTTCCTCACCCATGCCTCAACCGCCTACGCGACCGGTGTCCGACAGCAGTGGCAGGGGCGGGCTAGGGGTCACGCCCGGGGCATGACCCTATCCCCCTGCGCTGCGCCCACGCAACCCCGCACCACCATCTGATGCGATGCACACGCCTCCACCGCACGATGCCATCCGCCATGGGAGGCATGGCGCTCGGCTATAAAGCCAGCCCGCACGCCGCTCACGCCCGGCGCCTTAGCCTCTCCCTCAGCCTCTACCGTCGCTTGGTGGCCCAAGTACCAGACCACCGGCCCGAGCACCAGACCACTGGTCTGAGCACCAGGCCACTGGTTCGAGCACCAGACCATTGGCCCGAGCACCAGACCACCGGTCTGAGCACCGACCATCGTGGCCAGTACTGATCGGAGTGCCTGGCACCTCCTTGACTCGCCCGTCCTGTTCGCTGAAGCCACGGGTAACTCACGCGCACGCCGTGACCACCCCGCTGGAGCCCCGTAGTGACCCGCATGCCTCGCCGTCGTCACCATGTCGCCGTGGCCCTCGAGAAGACCCTACCGGCCACCTGGAAACTGAAAGTCCTGCCCTGAGCTCTGGACACCCTCGCCACGTCCACACGGATCCATAGGAGCCTACACTCCCCACTGTGATGCCCCTCCGAGGCCATAGCCCCTACACCGATGCCGCTACCATGATCGGAAGGCCGCTGCCGTGGCCAAAGCCACTGGAGGCCCTGGAGGACCCCTCGACTTGCCCAACATGCCCGCTGGAGCATTGTGGCGCCCACGCGCACCACAGAACCGGCCAATGCCGCTGCAACCGCACCATTCCCGCACGCCGGTTATGCTCGAGCCACCGTTCGCTGTGACCAGTGACTTAGGAAGCACCATCCATCGCCCTGACCCCACCATTGCAGTCACCATGGGGTGGGGAGGCTTTTCCCCACCTCAATTGGATGCCGGAACCGCTGCGGAAGCTCGCCGGTGAGCACGTCGCCGGCGGGAGCGTGCCGTGGAAGAAACAGAGGAGAAGGGGCGAGTAGAGCAGCGTAGCCCTGCACCCGGTGCACATGAGCCGAGCCGAAGGGAAATGACGATGGACTCGGTCCACCATGGACCCTACCTTAGGTCCATGGACCGTGAACTTGGGTCCACCGTGAGCCGCGCTCATGCCCACAGCTAGGAAACGAAGCCCAGTAAGAGCCCAACTGCGCCATGTGGCAGCGCCACAGCACGCCATGTGTCCAGGTCAGCTCGGCCCAGACCGGCCCAAAACCAGCCCTGTCTAGGCCCAGTTTGAACCCGGCCCGTATTGACCGTTGACCGGTCAATGTTGACCGTTGACCTAGCCCCACATGTCAGAGGCACAGACACTCTGGACCCACCTATCAGTGACCTGAAAGCCCTAGTCCCACCTACCGGACTGATGACGTCATGCTGACATCATGCTGGACCCCACCTGTTAGCTCGGAACCGAGACGCTAACGTCATGCTGGCGTCAGCACGCTACCTGGACCAGTCACCGCGTGACACGTGTCAGCCCAGAATTAATTCAGCATTTTCCATTTTCAGAAAGGAAATAAACTTCAGAAATTCATAACTAATTCATACGACCTCAGAAAAATACGAGACCCAGACCAAAATTCATCTAAAATTTAGCTCTACGCAACGAACCCATGTTTGAGTGCATTTGGCTCTTTTGAATTTCCATTGCTTCTTTGTGCTATTCTATAGATGTCGCTAACACGACTATAATGCGAACGATGCAGACTCGGAGGAGAACCTGACGGACGAGGACCGTGAGTATTGTGAGGAGAACGGAGACGACTACACTGAAGGTGCCACATCCCACCCAATCTCATAGCACCTATTACGCATGGCTAACATAGAACTGCTATCGCTTTACTTCACTGCTACTATCATATTATGATAGGACTTGCATGGTAGTATGCTTGCTTGAAAGCCTTTACCTTAACGCAACCTTACCCCTACATACCCTGCTATTAGGCTAGACACACGCTTACTGCTATATATTTCATTACTTATACTTCTACTACGCTTATACTACGTGCGTGGTGGAAACTGGTGTTATTTGGACTATGGGGAGAGTGCTGCGTGTGTGACTTGGGTGTGTGGAGGGTGAGGGTTGTGTCGACCAAGTTGGAGTATACGATGAGCCTGGGGCAAGTCTTGCTATGGGATGCTACCTGGGCACCCCTAGAAATGGATACCTGTGGTGGGTAAATGGTATATGAGGTGGACCTGGGTGTGAACCTGTGATGGGAGGAGCCTGGGGTGGAGGTGCTGTGGTGGCACGATAAATGGAAACCCAGATGGGCTTGGTCATCCCAAAGGACTTACTAGTACTCAGATTCACCGGGAAGCCTTACGTACCACTCGCCCTATATGGTGCGGGACGGCTGGACTACTTGGTAGGATATTGCCACTACTGCTAGGTTGATAGCGGACAGTGTAAGGAGGTACAGGGCATGGAGGATTCCCCCCACACCCTTTCGAGACTTCATGGAGACCTTGTGGACCTAGCTCATGACTCACAGTTTCAGCCACCCCAGACTTGACTTGGGGTGAACCAGGGCTGAATGGTAGAGTGGCATTATCCTAGGCTAGCAACCGGCCAGAATCAGCCTAGTTGACGACGGTCAGCGAGGAAGGCAGATCTTGTGGTTATGTAAAACCTCTACAGAGTGTATGGTTGATCGATCGATACATGTGCCGACTTGTCAGCTATGGACCTTTCCTGGGTTTTGCTTAAACTAGATAGTGAGATGAGTCCTTCTCCTCTTCCCCTGTGAGAGAGTGTCGGTCGTAGCCAGGGGATATGGGCCTTGAGACAGTGCCGAGAGGGAGTTGGCCTGTCGACTGAGCGATGGTATGGTATGGTGATGATATGGAGATGGTGGTATATCGATCCCAGGATCGAAACCTGGCTTGGAAAAGGGAATGGGGTGGAATGTGTGTGGGAATGGTGTTAAAACTTGACAAACTATTATTATTTACTTGATATGCTAATGCATAGGTAACCCCAGCTTTATAAGTTCCTTTGACTATGTCCAACTTGCATCCAATTTCCACAAAGCAATGCTCATAGGGATGGGAGTGACCAGTACAAATCGTACTGATAAATTTTGGCACACAGGTTCTGCTGAGGAGTATAGCTCCGAGGAGTTTGACGGATGAGGGGTTCGTGCCTACGCTCGAGTTTGGCGATCTTATCTTCAAGCTGTTCTGAATGAATGCTACTTTTGATTCCACCAATGCGGCGATGTAATAAATTATGTAATTATGCTCTATTTGTACTCTGATATTATCATTGTATGGATGTGATATTCGACTGGAATTTGGGTAATATGATCTTCAACGGTCTTATTACACTTCGACGCTGTGGATTTCCCTTCGCAGAAATCGGGGTCGTTTCAGTTGGTATCAGAGCCGTACTTGACCTTTGGATGAAACCCTCAGAAATGGATGATCGAATAGGACGTGAACAGCCCTTCTTTCGGTTATATACCGACCCTGCATTTACTTTTATGCAAGGCTTATCTATTATGGACCTGCTAACACCTGTTCCTTAAAAACATATAGATGGCAACGAACGATGACTGGCCGCCTCTAGGACCGCTACCTCTGGACCACGCCAAGCTTACCTTCGACCTACGTGAGCTCGGGGGTTTTGCACAGACCCTCTACCGAGTTCTCATCATGTTAGGTGTCCCCGATGAGCTTGTCAAGGTCACCTGCACCGGGAAGCCAGCTCAGGAAGGAGGAATCGAAGGACTGATTGTCACCTCAGTCGAGTTCCCGGCTAGCGCTACCTTCCCTTATGTCCTAGCTTCCACCGAGTTGACTATAGAGGACACAGTCGAGGAGGGACTACGAGCTATCTCACACAAGGCACTTCGCAGAGTGATGAGGGACCACTATGAGCACCTAAAGACGACAGAGTTTTGTCTACTTCCCTAGGCCCTCGACCTCAGCCTTACTCCGAGTGAGCAGAGTTTTGCAGCCGATAGAGTTATCCTTGCCGAGGAGGATAGATGCCTTCGTGTCTCAGCTATTCACCTACTGGAGCAGGACAGGTATGTGACCTAGTTGGAGCAGAGGAGACATCAGGACTAGGCCCTTCAGTGGGAGTACTAGGAGTGAGACTCGCAGGGAGCACAGGAGCGAGCTAGTCTACTAGAGACAATTGCCAAGCTACAGGATGAGCTCAACCGTCATGAGGAAGTCCATAGAGCCAAGGTCGCTGACTTACAGGACAAAGTAGCTGACCTAGGCAATAGGAACTGCTACCTTGATAGCAAGGTCTTGGAGTTGTAGAGTGAGTTGGATGACAAGAAGGCCAAGTTCAGCCGTAGAGGAGACAGAGAGAGATCCAAGGGGATTGATATGCTGAAGATCCAATCTCAGAACAAGACCCTGACTCAGGAGCTAGAGGAGTTCAGGAAGAAGGCCATTCGTAACCAGGGTCACCTGATCGAGGCACTCAGGCAGACCGAGTACCTATAGGACAAGTGTGAGAGGACATGGCAGGCTTGGCAGAAGTCTGATAGGAAGCGCCTCAGGGAGATGAAGGGTATGTGGGATCAGCTACCCAAGGAGATTCGTAGCAAGACGAAGCCTAGGATAGAGGAGTTTGAGTTAGCCCTGACTCGCCTCAACCTAGACGCCTGCCCTACCCTACCTGGAGCCAAGCCTACTGAGGAGCTCGCCGAGGCCTTGAAGTACGTGTCCCGACTTCACAAGTCCGATGAATAGATCAAGATCGAGAATAGTCGTATCCCAGCTGCGGTGTACGAGTTAGAGTAGAATGACCCTGCGTGGTCATGAGTCATGTCAGTAGCTTCCGTAAGTTGTACCCCATGATGTACCCCTTATGAGATGTATTATGAGACCTTATGCGTAGCACGATTCTCGCACGTCTTCAAGTGTAGCTACTGGAGATGATGCTATGTAATAAAACCCATGTAATGAATGTTTTGGATCTTATTGCATCTTATGAATCTTATTGCTTCTTTGTAATGAGTGTTGGATAGCATAAATATTTTTCTTTAAATCGTTAAAATCATGTAATCATATTGAAATATAAGCACTTATGGCACAAGCAATAAATTCTCTATGATCCGTGTTGCAGATGCCGAACCACCGATCCAATCGCCTAATGAACCGTGGACATGCGCCCACCCCTAAACCAGTTGAACCAAATGGGGGATGTGGTGGCAACAACCGTGGTCGTGGCTGTGGTCGTGGACGTGGAGGGATACCCTTCCACCTGGAGAATACTCCGCCGCCTAAGGAGAACATTCCACCACCACCACCACCGAACCTGGCAGAAGTGATGAAACAACAAACCCAGCTTCTTGCAGCTCTTGTTGAAGGAGCAAACCGTCGCCAGGGAGGTCAGCAGTATGACTTCCAAAGGAAGCTAGAAGGATTCCTAAAGCTAAGGCCACCTACCTATGATGGCACCGACCCTGACCTGCTTGTAGCCGATGACTGGCTCAAGGAGATGGAGAAGAAGCTTGACCTCACTACCTTCACCGACGGTGAGTGTGTTGGAGCTGCCACACACCAGCTCACAGGTGCAGCACGCGCCTGGTGGGACAGTTTCAGTGATTCCCATGAGGACCCTGCCAACATCTCATGGGATGAGTTCACCGAAGCATTCACTGAGTATCACATTCCCAAGGGTATCATGGAGGCCAAAGCTGAGGAGTTCCACAACATCAAGATGGGAAAGGACAGGGTGACTGAGTACACTACTCGTTTCACCAATCTTCTTCGATATGCACCTTCCTATGTTGTGAACTCTAAGAAGGAGAAGTTGTACTATTACCACAAGGGACTTAACCCACACATCAAGCTGAAGTTTGGCGGTATTGAGAGCAAAACATTGCGTGCTCTGGTGGATCGCTGCATCCAGATTGAGAAGGACCATGCTAAAGCTGGAGAAGAGTACAGGGAGAGGAAGCGTAAGCCTGAAGAGTCTCTCCGTGGTCGTGATCGCAAGAGGTTCCGCAGAGATGCACTAACCAGGGAATGCTCTCGCCATAACAGGGATAACAACCCTGGATCGAGTAGGGGAAGTGGATGCTACACCACCAAATACTCCTGCCCTGCTCAGGATCATTATACCCGGGACCGTTATGCTCATGACCACAATAGTCAGGACCGTTTCAACCGTCCCCGCTCAGCGAATGAACGCCCATCACAGAACCGCTCCGCACCAAGCACTAGAAACTAGAAGGCACCCGCGCCAACCCCTACAGGTAGTACGCCTTTCACCTGCTTTGCTTGTGGCCAGCTAGGTCACAAAGCCATTGAGTGCCCTCAAAACTCAGCTGCTTAGAAGTCTCAGTTCAAGGGATCTGCTACTCATGGACGTCTCAACCATCTGGACACTGAGGAAGCACAAGCTGCCCCTGACGTTGTGTACGGTATGTTTTTAGTTAATGGCAATGCTGCATTAGTTCTATTTGACTCTAGAGCAACCTATTCATACATATCATCCAAATTTGCACAAGAACATGACCTGCCTATAACCCCACGTGAAAAGCCTATCATCACCAGCTCACCTTTAGGAGACCTAAAATGCACCCACATCTGTAAGGGAGTGAGTCTTACCATTGAGGGTCTTATCTTTAAAGCTAACCTAACCTTGCTACCTTCCACAAACCTAGATGTCATCTTAGGTATGGATTGGTTAACCATTCATCGAGGTATCATATCATGTTCACCTAGATATGTCCAAGTGACCCACCCAGCAGGCCAAGTCATTAGATGTGAACCCTAGTCTAGAAAGTCCACCTCTATCCTATGTGCCCTTAAAGCCAGTTTAGAATCGTAGAAAGAGGAGAAGACAGTTCATGATGTACCTATGGTCAGAGACTACCCCGATGTATTCCCTGAAGAATTACCGGGTATGCCACCAGACCGTGATGTAGAGTTCATCATTGATCTTTTGCTGGGAACAGGACCCATTGCCAAGAGACCCTATTGTATGTCAGTTGATGAACTGGCCAAGCTTAAGAAACAGCTTGATGAGCTCATCTCGAAGGGATATATCAGACCCAGTGCTTCACCCTGGGGATCCCCTATTCTGTTTGTTAAGAAGAAGGATGGCTCAATGAGAATGTGCATTGATTACCGAAACTTGAACGCAGTCACCATCAAGAACAAGTATCCCCTACCAAGGATTGATGATCTGCTTGATCAGCTTCGAGGTGCCAAGTATTTCTCCAAGATTGACCTCAGATCCGGTTATCATCAGATGAAGATTCGAGAGAGTGACATCTCAAAGATAGCTTTTGTGACTAGGTATGGGCAGTTTGAGTTCACCGTGGTGTCCTTTGGACTCACGAATGCTCCCGCATACTTCATGAACATGATGAATAAGGTTTTCATGGATGATCTAGATAAGTTTGTTGTGGTATTCATCGATGACATCCTTGTCTATTCATCCACCGCTGAAGAACACGAACATCATCTGAGAACGGTGCTTGAGAAACTAGCCCAACATCAGCTCTGCGCAAAGTTCAGCAAATGCGAATTTTGGCTATAGGAAGTTGCCTTCTTAGGCCATGTACTATCAGCTGAAGGTGTCGCAGTTGACCCAGCCAAAATTGAAGCTGTGAAAGAATGGGATCAACCCCGTAATGTGATAGAAATTAGAAGTTTCTTGGGATTGGCTGGATATTATCACTGATTCATTGAGAACTTCTCCAAGATAGCCCGTCCAATGACCAACCTTCTAAAGAAGACTAAGGAGTTTGAATGGACGCCCGCATGCAAGCAAAGCTTCCAGGAACTAAAACTGAAGCTTACCACAACTCTTGTGCTAGCATTGCCTGATATCAGCAAAGATTTCGTGGTCTATTGTGATGCATCCCGACAAGGACTTGGTTGTGTACTGATGCAAGATGGGAGAGTGATAGCATATGCGTCTCAACAGTTGAAAGAACATAAGAACCGTTACCCTACTCATGATCTTGAGTTAGCAGCAGTTATGCATGCCTTGAAGATCTAGAGACACTACTTGATAGGCAACAAGTGTGATATCTATACGGATCTCAAGAGCTTGAAGTACTTTTTCACCCAGGAAGATCTAAAGATGAGGCAACGCCGATGGCTAGAGTTGATCAAGGACTATGACCTAGAAATTCACTATCATCCGGGAAAAGCTAATGTAGTCGCAGATGCTCTTAGTCGCAAGAGTTACTGTCATGCCTTAATCACTGAATCCGTACCACCTGAGCTCAAGGAAGAGATTGAGGATTTCCAACTTGAGATACTACCGCATGACTTGTTGAATGAGCTCCACATACAGTATGATCTCACAGATCGCATCCGCCAAGCTCAGAAAAGTTGTGAAGAGATTGAATATCTTTGTGGTCTAATGAAACTAGGCTACAAGACCAATCATCAAGAAGATGAACAAGGAACCATCTGGTTCAAGAATAGAATCTGTGTTCCATCTAACCCAGCACTATGAGAGGAAATTATGTCAGAAGCTCATGATTCCAAGTACTGTATTCACCCTGGAGGTTCAAAGATATATCAAGACCTGAAGAAACACTTCTGGTGGAAAGGCATGAAGACAGACATTGCAGGACATGTGGCATGTTGTGACACCTGCAATAGAGTCAAGGCTAAACATCAAAGGCCAACAGGATTCCTAAAGCCTCTGGACGTTCCCGAGTGGAAATGGGAGAACATATCCATGGATTTCATAGTTGGATTGCCCCGCTCACAGAAAGGCAATGATTCCATCTGGGTGATTGTTGACCGTTTGACCAAGATTGCTCACTTTGTACCAGTTAAGACCAAGACCAATGCCGAAAAATTAGCAGATCTATATATTGAGCATATTCTCAGACTACATGGAGCTCCCTCTAGCATTGTATCTGATCGTGGTCCTCAGTTTGTGTCCCGGTTCTGGGAAGCTCTGCACAAGTCCATTGGAACCAAACTTGATTTTAGTACCGCTTATCACCCACAGACAGATGGACAGACAGAATGAGTAAATCAGATCTTAGAAGACATGCTTCGCGCTAGTGTACTGAGTTATGGCTCTGATTGGGAGAAATGCCTACCCTATGCAGAGTTCTCTTACAACAATAGCTACCAAGCCAGTATCAAGATGTTGCCATTTGAAGCTCTATATGGTAGACCTTGTAAGACACCTTTGATGTGGTCCCAACCGGGAGAAAGATCATTCTTTGACTCCGCTAAGATTCAAGATGCAGAAGAAGGAGTTGTGCAAGTAAAGGAGAATTTGAGAATTGCTCAAAGTCGATACAAGAGCTATGCTGACAAAAGGAGAAGAGAACTTGAGTTCAATGTGGGAGATTTCGTCTATCTCAAAGTATCTCCGCTATGTGGAACTGTCAGATTCCATGTGAAAGGAAAGCTTGCCCCTAGATTTGTTGGCCCATACAAGATTTGTAAGAGGATTGGGAAGCTCGCCTACAAACTTGAGCTACCCGAGGAATTGATGGGTGTACATCCCGTATTCCATGTCTCACAGCTACGCAAGTGTTTGAGAGTGCCCGATGAAGTAATTTCAACTGATACACTTGACATTCAAGATACACTCGAGTATAAAGAACATCCTATCAGAATTCTGGGTAGAGATACCAAAGAGACCCAAAGCAAGACTATTCCTATGTGTAAGATCCAATGGAGCAATCACACAGAGAGAGAAACAACATGGGAGAAAGAGTCTGACCTCCGGCTACGATATCCTTACCTATTCGAAGAGTATGTTACGCTTTAATCTCGGGGACGAGATTCTGTTAAGGGGGTAGGACTGTAACAACCCAAAAATCCACACACTAAAAATACCAACTACAAAAATTTTCTTAAAACTCCCATACGATGATGAGTGTCATGTATAGCAACCCAACCTAAGAAATGCATTAGGTCTAACCTCAACCCAAGTCAACACATAAGCATGGCATATCATTTGTTAATTGTGTTTATTTAAATTCTAACCAATAAAGTGTTGCATACATTGATTATTCAAAATATGATTTGGATTTCCATTCGAGTTATGATATGCTTAACAACTCCAATGAAAATGGTGCACCAATTTGGAATTCAATGTAAAAATCAAAATGGAATTCAAATAATGAAGAAGGAAAGAAAAACAGAAAAGAAAAGAAAAGAAGAGAAGGCCTCGTAGCCCAGTCCTGCTCGGCTTCGTGGCCCAACCAGCCCAGGCAACCAACCGGCCCCAACTCGCGCGGCCAGCCTAGCTTGCGGCCCAGCGCGTCGCCCACGCCTGCGCACCCGTCTGCCTCGCTCGCAGCCACTGGCCACTGGACCCCGCATGTCAGCCGCACCCCCATCTACAGTGTCGTCTTCCTCACCCACGCCTCAACCGCCTACGCGACTGGTGCCCGACAGCAGTGGTAGGGGTGGGCCAGGGGGTCATGCCCGGGGCATGACCCTATCCCCCTTGCGTCGCGCCCATGCAACCCCGCACCACTGTCTGATGCAATGCACATGCCTCCACCGCATGATGCCATCCGCCATGGGAGGCATGGAGCTCGACTATAAAGCCAGCCCACACGCCGCTCACGCCCGACGCCTTAGCCTCTCCCTCAGCCTCTGCCGCCGCTTGGTGGCCCAGCAGCCGCACCACACCACACCGAGAGTAGAGGGCCGAGAAGGAGATCGTGAGAGGAGGATCGAAGCCCCCGCGTGCTGCCGAAGTCACCGAAGCCGAGGGTGACGCCGTCGTCGTCATCACAGTCACGGGTTGGCACTGCATGGCTTCCGGAGCTACACGGCCGCAACTCATCAATGCACTGCTATCCCCTCTTCCACAACACCTACGGTGAGCCCCGGTTCATTCCCTGCTCGCCCCTAGACCATGCTACTCCGGCCATGGTGCTCCATACCGTGAGCGCGTATGCCAAGGCCATCCCCGATCTCTAGGCACACAAGCACAGCACACTCACGCGCGCACCATGACCACCTCCGAGCTCTTGGACATTGTAGACCTCTCCAAGCCCCACGGATGCCGTAGCCAAGCATGAATGCCATGCTCACGACGCCGTCGCCATGGCGCAGCCACCGGCCCAAGCACCAGACCACTGGTCCAAGCACCAGGCCACTGGTCCGAGCACCGGACCACTGGCCCGAGCACCAGACCACCGGTCCGAGCACCGACCACCATGGCCAGTACTAATCGGAGCGCCTGGCACCTCCTTGACTTGCCCGTCCTATTCACTAATGCCATGGGTAACTCACGCGCACGCCGTGACCACCCCGCTAGAGCCCCATAGTGACCCGCGTGCCTTGCTGTCGTCACCATGTCGCCGTGGCCGCCGGGAAGACCCTACCGGCCACCTGGAAACCGGAAGTCCTACCCTGAGCTCTGGACGCCCTCGCGGCGTCCACACGGATCCATAGGAGCCTACACTCCCCACTATGACGCCCCTCCGAGGCCATAGCCCCTACACCGATGCCGCCGCCATGATCAGAAGGCCGCCGCGCTGGCCAAAGCCACCGGAGGCCCTGGAGGACCCCTCGACCTGCCCAACATGCCCGCTGGAGCATTGTGGCGCCCACGCGCACCACAGAACCGACCAATGCCGCTGCAACCGCGCCATTCCCGCACGCCGGTTGTGCTCGAGCCACCGTTAGCCGTGACCAGTGACTTAGGAAGCACCATCCGTTGCCTTGACCCCACCATTGCAGTCGCCATGGGGTGGGTAGGCTTTTCCCCACCTCAATTGGATGCCAGAACCGTTGCGGAAGCTCGTTGGTGAGCACGTCGCCGGTGGGAGCGCACCGTGGAAGAAACAGAGGAGAAGGGGTGAGTAGAGCAGCGCAGCCCTGCACCCGGTGCACATGAGCCGAGCCGAAGGGAAATGACGATGGACTCGGTCCACCATGGACCCTGCCTTAGGTCCATGGACCGTGAACATGGGTCCACCGTGAGCCGCGCTCACGCCCACAGCCAGGAAACGAAGCCTAGTAAGAGCCCAACTGCGCCACGTGGTAGCGCCACAGCACGCCATGTGTCCGGGTCAGCCCGGCCCAGACCGGCCCAAAACCAGCCCTGTCCAGGACCAGTTTAAACCCGGCCCGTATTGACCATTGACAGGTCAACATTGACCGTTGACCTGGCCCCACATGTCAGAGGCACAGACACTCTAGACCCACCTATCAGTGACCCGAAAGCCCTGGTCCCACCTACCAGACTGATGATGTCATGCTAACATCATGTTGGACCCCACCTGTCAGCTCGGAACCGAGACGCTGACGTCATGCTGACGTCAACACGCTACCTGGACCAGTCACCACGTGACACGTGTCAGCCCAGAATTAATTCAGCATTTTCCATTTTTAGAAAGGAAATAAACTTTGGAAATTCATAACTAATTCATACGACCTCAGAAAAATACGAGACTAGGACCAAAATTCATCTAAAATTTAGCTCTATGCAACGAACCGATGTTTGAGTGCATTTGGCTCTTTTGAATTTCCATTGCTTCTTTGTGCTATTCTATAGACGTCGCTAACGCGACTATAATGCGAACGATGCAGACTCGGAGGAGAACCTGACAGACGAGGACCATGAGTACTGTGAGGAGAACGGAGATGACTATACTGAAGGTGCCACATCCCACCCAATCTTGTAGCACCTATTACGCATGGCTAACATAGAACTGCTATCGCTTTACTTCACTGCTACAGTCATATTATGATAGGACTTGCATGGTAGTATGCTTGCTTGAAAGCCTTTACCTTGACGCAACCTTACCCCTGCATACCCTGCTATTAGGCTAGACACACACTTACTGCTATATATTTCATTACTTATACTTCTACTATGCTTATACTACGTGCGTGGTGGAAACTGGTGTTATCTAGACTATGGGGAGAGTGCTGCGTGTGTGACTTGGGTGTGTGGAGGGTGAGGGTTGTGTCGACCAAGTTGGAGTATACGATGAGCCTAGGGCAAGTCTTGCTATGGGATGCTACCTAGGCACCCCTGGAAATGGATACCTGTGGTGGGTAAATGGTATATGAGGTGGACCTGGGTGTGAACCTATGATGGGAGGAGCCCGGGGTGGAGGTGCTGTGGTGGCACGATAAATGGAAACCCTGATGAAGACATTCTAGCTTGGTCATCTCTAAGGACTTACTAGTACTTAGATTCACCGGGAAGCCTTACGTACCACTCGCCCTATATGGTGTAGGACGACTGGACTACTTGGTAGGATATTGCCACTACTGCTAGGTTGATAGCGGACAGTGTAAGGAGGTACGGGGCGCAGAGGATTCCCCCCACACCCTTCCGAGACTTCATGGAGACCTTGTGGACCCGGCTCATGACTCACAGTTTTAGCCACCCTAGACTTGACTTGGGGTGAACCAGGGCTGAATGGTAGAGTGGCATTATCCTAGGCTAGCAAGCGGCCGGAATCAGCCTAGTTGACGACGGTCAGCGAGGAAGGCGGATCTTGTGGTTATGTAAAACCTCTGCAGAGTGTATGGTTGATCGATCGATACATGTGCCGACTTGTCGGCTATGGACCTTTCCTAGGTTTTGCTTAAACTAGATAGTGAGATGAGTCCTTCTCCTCTTCCCTCGTGAGAGAATGTCAGTCGTAGCTAGGGGCTACGGGCCTTGAGACAGTGCCGAGAGGGAGTTGGCCTGTCGACTGAGCGATGGTATGGTATGGTGATGATATGGAGATGGTGGTATATCGATCCCAGGATCGAAACCTGGCTTGGAAAAGGGAATGGGGTGGAATGTGTGTGGGAATGGTGTTAAAACTTGACAAACTATTATTATTTACTTGATATGCTAATGCATAGGTAACCCCAGCTTTATAGGTTCCTTTAACTATGTCCAACTTGCATCCAATTTCCACAAAGCAATGCTCATAGGGATGGGAGTGGCCAGTATAAATCGTACTGATAAATTTTGGCACACAGGTTCTGCTGAGGAGTATAGCTCCGAGGAGTTTGACGGATGAGGGGTTCGTGCCTACGCTCGAGTTTGGTGATCTTATCTTCAAGCTATTCTGAATGAATGCTACTTTTGATTCTGCCAATGTGGCGATGTAATAAATTATGTAATTCCGCTCTATTTGTACTCTGATATTATCGTTG
Organism: Miscanthus floridulus; assembly: GCF_019320115.1. Classification (NCBI taxonomy): domain Eukaryota; kingdom Viridiplantae; phylum Streptophyta; class Magnoliopsida; order Poales; family Poaceae; genus Miscanthus; species Miscanthus floridulus. The sequence continues at coordinate 66,701,034 of NC_089588.1, read as the reverse complement.
TATGGATGTGATATTCGACAGGAATTTGGGTAATATGATCTTTAACGGTCTTATTACACTTCGACGCTGTGGATTTCCCTTCACGGAAATCAGGGTCGTTTCAGCATGTGTCAACCTTGATGCCAATAAGGATATCCTAGATATTTGATATCTTGTACCTTGAAACCTTTGGGACATTGCATTGGGTAGTTTTTGCTAGTGTTTAATCAAAACCATGATCTTGTAACTTGATTAATGATATATGCAATAAACCTTAAAACTTGACTTTTTAGCAACATGGAAACAGGGGGTTGGAGTGTTTAGCTTCTTTCTAAATGCTTCAGATTCCTCTCCCTAAGGACTTATCTGTAAGCGATCATCCGGGACTTACAGTACAGCTATGAGGGCTATATGGCTCTGGCTTTAGCTCAGTATGAGGACCTTTTCTAGCTTGTTAGTGGTTACCTTTAAGGCGCACGAGGGTATGTTTCCTTTTCTGCTAGGTTGTGTGTACCGTGCTGCAATGCCCATGAGTGCCACTCCTAGAGATGGGCCACATATGCCTAACGGCCCTAACTTGTTAGACGAACCTTTGAAAGGCTTCATAGTGAACCCTGCCGACCTTCCTTGGTAGTGGGTCAAGAGGCTGATCACCTCGGGCGAAAGGGTAAATCACGACTCACAGTGAAAGTGTACAAACTCTGCAGAGTATAAAACTGTTATAACAGCCGTGCTCTCGGTCATGAGCGGCCTTGGACCCTTATGGAATAGAGATGATCACTAATGGATAATGGTACTAATGATCAACTATTTATGCTATACATTATTCATGTTTACCTGATCATGTGTTTATGGGAATGATAAATTCTTTGCTACTCAATTGCTTAAAAAGATGACCCATTAAAGCCAATCACAGTAAACAAGTGTCAGCCTTTTGAGCCTCATGAACCCCATGATATAATTGTTAAGTATGACATGTACTTACACTTGCTTTATTTTTCTATACTTTGGATAAAAATCCCAGATGGGTACCAGATAGCTGGTTTGGAGGAGTTAGGCTTGTGGTCAACCAGTCAGTTGTCCCTATGGATTTGGAGTCTTCGCTAGAAGATCAGAGTCAACTTTCTGTTGTCTTTACTCTGAGGTTATTTTCTTTTTACTAATACGTTATGTTATAAGTATTGTCTCTTGATATTACCCTGATTTGTGGCTATATGTGAGATTTGACTTCCTGGGCTCACATATAGTGTGTATCTGGTTTTGTCTTTAAAACCAGGTGCTACATACGGCTGCATCGATCTGCTCGACCTCCACTGCTTGTTGTAAGTACCGTCATGGCTTATACCTCTATTTGTATGGCTGCATCGATCCGGTCGATCTCCACTGCAACTCTGGTATAAGCTAGTTATTGATTCTTATTTAATTCAAGTATGGTTTGTGTGATTCTGCCTCACACCCCACTGCTTGAATTAGATCAAGGTCAAGTTATTGGCTCTACCTTAGAATGGCAGTCTTTGGTAGATCCATTAAGTTACTGATATTGCTTATTGCTTTTCATTATTTATCTAATTACAGCAATATCACTCTGCCCGATTGGGATTGATCTAGATCGGCCTTATATCTTGTTTAGCCCATCGTTTGCTAATCTGAACTGATCTAATCTACACCTTAAACGATGAGTTATGTTTTATCGGCTGTTTTATGTCAATCCTGATCGCGCATAGCATGCGGTTAAGGTGTGTTGCGTCTTGAGTAGATTTATTGGCTAGCGAGAATCGTTCCATGGCCTGTTATCATGGCCTATGTGATTCTGCCTCACACCCCACTATTAGCACCGTGGAGTGGGGACCGTTATCTGGTAGATCTATTCCTGATAAGGCATGACTTTAACTGTGCGCTATGCCTGAATCGGCTATTTTAGTCGATATCGAGCGCTTTCACAAACAGTTCACATCACGAGACCGTTGAAGTAAAGATAGGTTGAAAGATATGTTAGCCCCATGATCTTATTATTGTATTACAGCCTGCATGATTCTTCCTCATGCCCCACTGATATTAGTAATGAGTTAGGGTCATCGAGTCTATTGTTATTTCTACAGCCTGCATGATTTTGCCTCATGCCCCACTGGTCATGGTGATAGATGAGATCTAACATGTTCATTAGATTTATCTTTATTAAACGGTTAAGTGTTGTTGAATTGTTTCTTTATATAAAAAGGGGTTTGGTTACTTATAATCATTGGCTCAGCACAAACTGATCATTGTTGACATCTTATTACCATTGATTAATATTTGTTCAATCAATGATATTTGCCCTGAATGATAACCGATTCTTCTTATAAAACCCAATGAGCTTTAATCAATTTATTCTCATGAATATGCTGGAATCGACTATTTAGTCGATCTCCTTGCATATCGGCTCTCATGGCCGCACATTCGGGACTGTCTGGCAACACCGGCAAGTTCCACCCTTAATTATTGATGAACTTTCTCTCCTTGTCAATTATAGGGTCAAATTGACTGACATGTCTCGGGAGGAGTGTGCATGATCAGCCACCCTTGCGCTGAAGCTAGGCGGATCTACTCCATCGAGCGGACCCTTCTGGCTTGTTGCGTGTGTCCTCGGCATGGGACAAAAATTCTGTGTCGACACACGTTTCTAGCACGCCCGGTGGGACCCCACAATCATCATGGAAGTTCACAACAACAACAACATCCTTATGCTACATTATGAAGATCTACCTGATGGAGATAAGGGTATCATCAGCAAAGCTACAGAAGAGTTTCAGAACAAATGTTTGTTGTCCTACACCAAAATACGTGACAACACAATTGTTCAGAAATTTCCACTACCAAGAGTTCTATTACATGGGTAGACGGATACAACTAAAGCTGAAGACATGCGCCTCTTTAAAGTGGTTGTGGACAAATCTATTCATGATGCCATATCGAGCCATAACAAAGCTTTCATGGACATATTCCATAACGCCTTGAAAGAGGCGATTCATGGATTTCTAGTTGGTCAAGGCGGACCGGCTTATTATAGTATTCTAGATCCATCGACCCAAGGGACCAATCAAGTTAGTACCAGCCATCAAGAAGCAGCACCAGCTGGTAGTGGTGATGTCTAGATAGTTCAGGGTTCATCTGAGCAAACTCAAGGAACTAGTGCAAATCAAACATAGTACAATCCTAGACCATCAGTATAGCATGTGCAATAGCCAGCGGGGCAAAGTCAGAACTAGGTGATCAATTTTGGCACATCAGGCCACATACCATCGTCGGCTCAAAAAATAGCACCATTAGTTCAAAGGATCCGTAGAGATATAGATCCTTATATCTATAATCAGAGACTTCAAGCAGCAAGCCAGCAAAGGACCCAGCAGATGGAGATTCCACAAGGGTATCACTATAGCACAGATTATAACACCCTCCACATGATGCCAAATCCAAGATATCAAGGCACTCGGGATTTCAATCCATAGATGGGTCAGCATGTGTAGAGTAATCCAAATCCGCAAGCTGATGAGTTATTGCTAAGGGTGACTAAGGTGATGAAGAATCAGTTCGGTCTAAAGCCAAAAGGGCTGACCTTTTCGTACAAACGCCCATATCCAGAAAGGTATGATTTGGTCACTCTTCCAACAAATTACAGACTCCCAGAATTCACTTAGTTCACTAGCAAGACAGTACAAGCACGATAGAACATGTCAGTTGGTATCTTACACAATTGGGCGAAGCGTCAGTTGAGGATGTCCATCGAGTTTGTTTCTTCTCCCTATCCTTATCAGGGCTAGCCTTCACTTGGTTTTCATCATTGCCAGTCAATTTCATCGCCAATTGGGCTAACCTAGAGAAAAAGTTTCATACATATTTTTACACTGGGACTGGAGAAAAGAAGATCACCGATCTGACAACTTTAAGACAGAAGACTAATGAATCAGGCACTGAATTTCTTTAGAGGTTTCAAGAAACTAGGAACTTGTGCTTCGCCTTAAACTTGGCCGATGATCAACTAGCTGCTTTAGCTATTCAAGGAATGCTGCCGATGTGGAAAGAAAAGTTGCTAGGACAAGAATTTGACAATTTGGGACAATTGGCTCAACGAGTAGGAGCGCTTAATAGCCAATTCTAGAGTATGCGCAGAGATACCTGGTTCCAGAAGAGTACCTCAGTAGCCGAAGCTTATGATCCATACTCAGTCGATGATGGCTATGAAGATGAAGAAGAAGAGGTTCCCGTAGCTGAATGGAATTGGGGCAAGAGGATAGTGATGGTGCCAAATCCTTAGGGAAGAGGAGTCGAGGAGAGCTATGACTTCGATGTCCCCAAATCAGATAAGCTCTTCGATTTCTTGCTAGAGAAAGGGCAGATCAAGTTGCCCGATGGTCATGTTATGTTGCCCCTAATCAGTTGAAGAATAAGAAGTTCTGCAAGTTCCATAATGCTACTTCTCATTCCACTAATGAATGCAGAATCTTCAGGCAGCATATACAGAGAGCTATTCAGCAGGGGAGGCTCAAATTTGATATGCCTTAGAAAATGAAAATTGATGATAATCCTTTCCTACGAGATCAAAACATGGTTGATGTTGGGCTATTCAAAGGAAAAACTAAGGTCCTAACATCAACCAAATCAAAAGAAGCTGGAATAGTTGATCCCAAGATGCAAATATCGGCTGACGAGTACAGAGAGATTAGAAGACATCGTGCCGAGCAAAAGAGCCGATACGAGTAGGGGAAGATGTCAAAAGCAGAAATGACAAAGCCACAGGTCACATCTCGGATTCTGTTGAGTAAATGGTAGCGGCAGAAGGAAAAAGATTATCAGCGTTGGTTAAAAGATCAAGCGTACCATCATCAACTAAAACAGGAGAAATATGAAAGGGAACAGGCCGAATTATATTGGAATTATCCCTTCTTCAAACATTGCTGGAATGAAGGTTTGAAATTGACTACCAAATATGACTGTCTAGACTACAGCAATCAATATGGGGAGTATAGGCAGTCTCAAACCAGCCGCCGTTCTATCCATGCTCAAGATGCATATCATCATAATAACATGGATCGACACTTAAAAAACAAAAGTGTTCATGATCGGCTTGGGAAAGAAGTTGCTGATCAGGACTGGGCTGATCATGAAGAGGAAGGCACTGAAAGGAGATATGTGTGGTAGGAAGGCCAGTGGTGCCTAGGAGGTTTAATAAGAAGCCAGAAGAGATGGGTGCAACGCCTAAGGAATAAAGAGATAGAACAGGCTCAGGCATCTGATAATACTCAAGTGTGGTGTACCACGCAAATAGCCGATAGAAAGCAACCATCAGCTAATATCCAAATGGTTTTTCTATTGCCATCAGAGTTCAGAGTCAATGGTGAAAACCAACAGGCGATCCAAGCTGTCGGCTTTGAAAATTTGTATTAATGGATAATCCAATAGATGGTACAGACGGGAAACTAGGACATGGCTTCACGTCGACCGATGAATTAGAAGAAGTAGATATTGGTCCTAGAGATAGACCTAGGCCGACGTACGTAAGTGCTAAGTTGGATCTGGAGTATAAGCACGAATTAATTGACCTATTAAAGGAATTTAAAGATTGCTTTGCTTGGGAATACTATCGAGATGCCTGGTTTAGATCGGTCAATTGTTGAACATTGACTGCCAATCAAACCTAGATATCGGCCGTTTAAACAAGCTCCGAGGAGATTCAACCCAAACGTGCTTGCTGATATAAAAAAGGAGACTAAAAGGTTACTGGAAGCAAAATTTATCCGACCGTGCCGATATGCAGAGTGGATATCAAATGTTGTCCCTGTATATAAGAAGAATGGAAAATTGAGAGTTTGCATTGATTTCAGGGATCTGAACAAAGCCACACATATGGACGGTTATCCAATGCCGATAGCTAATATGTTAGTAGATGCAGTAGCCGGGCACAAGGTCATCAGTTTCATGGACGGTAATGCAGGATACAACCAAATTTTCATGGCTAAAGAAGACATAGCAAAGACCGCTTTCAGGTGCCCCGGCGCAATCGGTCTATTCGAGTGGGTTGTGATGACCTTTGGACTAAAGAATGCCGGTGCAACTTATCAAAGGGCAATGAATTAGATTTTCCATAAGTTGATTGGTAGGATTGTTGAAATCTACATCGATGATGTGATGATAAAATCCAAAGGATACAAAGAACACCTGGCTGACTTGCATGAGACTCTGGAATGCATGAGGAAGCATGGTTTGAAGATGAATCCTAATAAGTGTGCTTTTGGAGTATCAGTCGGACAATTTTTAGGATTCATGGTCCACGAGAGAGGAATCGAAGTTGGTCAGAAAAGCGCGAAAGCAATTGATGAAGCAGTTCCCCCGACAACCAAAACAGAGTTGCAATCTCTGTTTGGTAAGATTAATTTCATCAGAAGATTCATTTCGAATTTGTTGGAGAGGATCCTGCCGTTTTCTCCCTTGTTGAAGTTGAAAAATGATCAAGAATTCAAGTGGGGTGATATACAACAAAAGGCGTTCGAAGAAATAAAAGAATATATGAAGTGTCCACCTATGCTAGTCCCTCCTCAGCAAGGTAAGCCATTTAAGTTATACATATTGGCTGATGACAAGACAATTGGATTGCCCCTGATGCAAGAATTTGAAGGAAAAGAGAGAGTTGTTTTCTATCTAAGTAGAAGACTACTGGATCTAGAAACAAGATATTCTCCCACCGAAAAATTATGCTTGTGTTTATATTTCTCTTGCACTAAATTACGACACTACTTATTATCGGTTGAGTGTACAGTTATTTCCAAGGCTGATGTGGTTAAGCACATGTTATCAATGCCAATACTGAATGGAAGAGTGGGAAAGTGGATTGTTTCGTTATCAGAATTCGACTTGAAGTATGAATCGACTAAAGTAGTCAAAGGACAAGTAATGGCCGATTTTATCACCCAACATCACAAGCCAAGCATTAGTTATGTAGAGCCGATGTCGTGGACGTTGTTCTTTGATGGGTCATCATGCAAGCAGGGAGGTGGCATCGGTATTGTTATTATTTCGCCTTGGGGGGCAAGTTTTGAGTTTGCACTTCCAACTGAGCTAATGGTTACTAACAATCAAGCGGAATACGAAGCTATTCTCAAGGGACTTCAACTTCTTCATGAAGTAAAGGCCGAAGCAATCAAAGTATTTGGAGCTTCACAGTTAATTATTAATCAATTGATCGGCCTATATGAGTGCAAAGAAGAGACTTTGAAAGGACACTATGATGAGTGCCAAAAGTTACTCAAGGGATTTTTTCATATCTCTTTCCAACATATTCCGAGAGCACAAAACCAAGAAGCTAACCATCTAGCTCAAAGTGCATCAGGATATCGAGTGTTTGAAGAAGTCTTGAGTAATGAAACCTCAAGTGATGATTGGAGAGTTGAAATAGTCGATTACCTTAGAGATCCATCTCGGAAAGTTACCAGGAAGCTAAGGTATAAATCGGCTAAGTATGTTTTGTTAGATGATTAGTTATATTATAAAATAGTTGATGGGGTATTGCTCAAGTGCTTGAACCAAGAAGAAGTTAAGGTGTTGATGGGTGAGGTGCATGAAGGGATATGTGGAGCTCATCAATTGGCTTATAAGATGAAATAGATTATTCACAGAACTGGATATTTTTTGCCAACGATACAGGAAGATTGTTTTGCATATTACAAGGGGTGTCAGGACTGTCAACGTTTTAGTAATGTTCAGAGATCGCCCGCATCAGCCATGAATCCAATAATCAAACCATGGCCGTTTTGGGGTTGGGGAATTGATTTAATGGCCAGATTTTTCCTCCTTCAAGCAAAGGACATAAGTTCATATTGGTAGCAACAGATTACTTCACTAAATGGGTTGAGGCAATTCCTTTGAAAACGGTAACCTCAGAGAACATGATTGATTTTGTCCGGGAACACATTGTGTATCATGTTGGGATTCCTCAAACTATAACTACCGATCAAGGGACAATGTTCACATCAGAAGAGTTTGGGGATTTTGCTGCCAGTATGAGGATTAAGCTATTGAATTCCTCCCCTTACTATGCATAGGCTAATGGTCAAGCAGAGGCGTCCAACCAGATTATGATTAAGCTGATCAAGAAAAAGATTGAGGAACAACCAAGGAAATGGCATTCGACGCTAAATGAAGCACTATGGGCATATAGGATGGCCTGCCATGGATCAATTAAAACATCACCTTACGAACTTGTGTATGGCCATAATGCAGTTCTTCCTTGGGAAGTTCAGACTAGATCAAGGTGTGTTAGACTACAGAATGATTTATCAGCTGAGGTTTACAAGAATCTTATGATAGACAATTTGGAAGACTTGAGTTTCCTTCGACTGCGTGCTCTTGAGAATATCAAAGCCAATAAACTAAGGGTTGCGAAATATTATAATAAAAAGGTCAAGATTAAGCAATTCTCTGAAGGAGACTTGGTTTGAAAAGTGAAATTGCCGATCGGATCAAATGACAGTAAATTCGGCAAATGGTCACCTAACTAGGAAGGACCCTATCGGATCAAACATTGTGCGTTTGGTCATGCTTATATTTTGGAAACATTAAAAGGAGAGGAAGAGTTTGGCCGAGCAATCAATGGGAAATATTTAAAGAAATATTATCCTAGCGTTTGGATCAATACTTAATAAATGATCTATTCGGTCGATAGCTTTAATAGCCGATATTAAAAGGATATCGCTTCCAGTGCGGATTGAAGGGAGTCTAGATTTCCACAAGGCTGACACTCATTGTGAACCAAGTCGCATTGGCCCATCAATAAATTATACTAGAGACGAAGAAAGTCTGTCCGCCTAACATATGCTCAATAGATTTCTCGAGTGGGAAAGAAGCCTAAGACTGTCCCGATGGGCGTTTGGAGGAGTATCAAGGGGAAGATGATCACACCTTCTAGCTCTTGCAAACACTAGAACAGCCTTGTGAGCATGGAGAGAAGACTCATGTGATATCACAAGAATTCTTCTAACCACAATGGCTGGTCTTCTTGCCCAACGAGGCACTAGAATAAGTGATACAATCACCCTATGCACAAGAATTCTTCTAGCCGCTCGAAATCTTCATAAAATAGACCACGGAGGGTCCAGCGGAACCAGGAGCACTTGAGGGAGCAGATGGAAGAAAAACATGGCTGAAATGTTGAATTGCTCTCGCCAGGGTTGGATAGGCATTTATAGCTGGCCTAGAAAGATGAATCCAAGTGCCCGTGAAGCAGTGACACCCTTGTAAAAGTTTTGAGGCATAGGCTCATGAGTTGATGCAAGCAGCGACGAACAGTAGACCCCAGATCAAGGTTCTCTATCCATGACTATGGACCAATTAGGGATACAGACATGATAATTTTGGAATAAAATTACTTTTATCCCAAAATTGGGGGGCATGTGTTTACACCAAAATTTGGAAGAAGATGTTATAAGGACTCAAGATCATGTCACTAAGGAATCAATTGCATGTAGATCAGAACCAGCTGATTCGGATGCAGAAAACTAGAATCAACTTTCCTCAAATAGCGCCAATGGATAATAACAAAGGATGCATTCTGCCAGGACAAAACATGCCGGGCTCTACAAAAAGGGAAAGATTAGAGTCCAAGTTATCTTAAATTATGAATGTTTACTCTAGGGTCAAAAATTGTAACAAGTCGTGCTTAGATAGGAGACATGCACATGGTCTGGGTATAAATACCAAACCCTGGCTATTGTAAAGGACAATCAATAAATCCAATACACAAGTTATTTACTTTTTCGGCTCCGGCCACCCTTAGGAGTAGGAGTAGAGTAGATCTCGGTGAGTTCTTCAGCAAGTATGGCTGCATCGATTTGGTCGACCTCCACTGCTTGTTGTAAGTACCGTCATGGTTTATACCTCTGTTCGTATGGCTGCATCAATCCGGTCGACCTCCGCTGCGACTCTGGTATAAGCTAGTTATTGACTCTTGTTTAATTCAAGTATGGCATGTGTGATTCTGCCTCACACCCCACTACTTGAATTAGATCAAGGTCAAGTTATCGGCTCTACCTTAGAATGGCAGTCTTTGGTAGATTCATTAAGTTACCGATATTGCTTATTGCTTTCATTATTTATCTAATTACAGCAATATCACTCTGCCCGATTGGGATTGATCTAGATCGGCCTTATATCTTGTTTAGCCCATCGTTTGCTAATCTAAACTGATCTAATTGTAACACCTCGGGTGTTAGCCTTGCATAACTTGACTTGCATAACATGAGCATAAGCATCAAGCATTCATAACCACGCATTTACAAATGAAACATTGGATTGAAACATCTGCAACATTTGCTTGTTATCGCATGTTTCCTTGAACATATGCAACCTTTCTCATCATTTCATGTCTCCATGTGTAAATGCATATGATCATGAGTGTATACATGTAGATGGTTGATATGAGTCACAAAAATATGTTGGCAATACTTAGGTTAGCAAATGGAACATGGTTCATGAATGTCATTCCCAGGATCAAGCCCTTAAGTCATGTTTCATGTGCTTACACTAAATAGCTCTATGAGTGACTAATACATGAAATGATTGAATGACCTTGCAAATTGCTTACACATGTTTAGAGTATCATTATGAACAACTTTGATATTCATGGTTAGGGGTAATTAGGTCATTAAGCCATGCTTTGAAGTGTATCATCATTTAAATGTGACATGTTTGACCAATTTTGAACTAGGTGTTAGAGACCTTGCATGGAGGAGATCACTAAAGCAAAGTTGTAGTATTTGCTATAAGGAACGACTTTTATTTTTGGGTCATTAACTGATTTAGCTTCTAAAATACTTGAATTGGTCTCACAAGAATCAGCAAAATCAACCTTTCAACACTTATGAAATTTTGCTAAGTCCTTGTTCACTGATAGCCTGACAAACCCATCTTGGTGATGATATTACTTGTTATTGGTTGAGAATTAGAGCATGATCTTTGAACAAGAGTTGTAGCTGGTACATGGGTCTACAAATTTTGTTTAGGACGATTGCACGATGGAGCTACGGTTTAGCAGAAAAATCATCGTCAAAACTCGTTGTCAGGCTCGTATCGGGGTTAACTGACGAACTGATCGACGCCGTTCGGTGGCCGACCGGCATCAGGACTAAGCCGCTGCGTGGAGGTCATGTTGGCCACGCATCGCCGTTGCCCTGACCGCGCAGGCCACGATGCGCCTGAGCCCGGCATTACCACCCCAGCACCCGCCCGCACTTAGCTGCGCCCTCAGTTTCGCATTCTCGGCTCTCCTTCGCCATTCACCTCGCCCACAGCAGCTGTAGCCTCGGTGCCGAGAGCCCACCATCGCCGTTGAAGGCGCCAGCTCATGCCTAGCTCCTCCATCCCCACCGCAGCCCTCCACCATCTTCCCAGCAACCTACCACGTCCAACCGTGCCCACGGTTTGAGCTCGGTAAGCTCCAGCCCCGCACACCGCCTCACTGGAGCTCCGCCGCCACCTCCGTCGCCGTGGTCAAACCCAACCAGACCACCCTAGGCCACGCTCGAGCGCTAGCTAGGTTCGCCGTGGCTCGGTGATGCTCGGCGTAGCATTTGATCAAGTCGTCGTAGCTTCCACCGGCGTCTCACCGACGTCCCGCACCTCCGCCCCGCCATGGCTGCTGCCGCCGTTGCTAGCACCGACGAGAAGTCCCACCCAGTAGTGCAATAGGTGCGCTAGGTCACATAGATCACGTAGTGAAGATGTCACCACCGGCGAGTTCGCCGTCGGCGAGCTTTGGCCGCGCCACTGTAGAGCAGCGTAGCGACTCTGTTCTTGTCTCGATGACATGTGGGGTCCTCTGACCGACGGGTCCCACCGGTCAGCGATAGTAGGAGATAGGATAGGTCATTTGATATCTAGGTTTTGCATTGTTTTTTGATTTTTATATCTCCAGTTTGGTAGCTTCATAAATTGTCAAATAAATTGTGTAGTGTTCCTTAGGAAGTGTAGTATTTAGGAAAAATATATTCTTGACACTTACAGTAGAAATTGTAGGAGATTTAAATAGAGATTTGAAATGTGTTTTTGAATGCATGCAAATTTGTTTATTTTATATCTAGAGTTCCTGTGCTCCAAAAATTATGAAATTTTTGTGGTAAGCTATTCTTAACATGTATGAGCTTTGGTAAAAATTTGAGGATCAGTGCATTTGTAGATTTATAGTTATAGATTTTTCTTTTATAAATAGTTAATCCTTGTATGAATTTTTATAAATTATTTATGAATCCAAAATTCATGAAATTTGTTGGGGGTAATCCTAGTACCATAAGGATGCTAAGAAAAATAGGAAATCTGTTGCTTGACACTTTTCACTAGGGTTTTCTATTTATGCTACTTTAAGCCTTTCTGTCTTGTCATTTTTGTATAGAATGTTTTACTATATAAAATGGCATGAAACTTTTACAGTAGTCTTTTAGTAACCTTAGTAAAGCACTGTAAATTTTTGAGAATTTATGAAGTACATCTGATATATGTTTATTATTTAACCTATGTATCCAAATAAAATAATAAAGGCATATAAAGAAATAGTTTGGGCTTCACCATTATATTTTCTTGGGTGTATTTGGTATGCTTAAACTGTTGGTAGGCTTTATGTTGTCAAACTTTGAGTGATTACATGAAGTAGAAGTATTGTTACTTTGTAATGCAATTTGGAAGGATTCCGGACAGATTCTGTAGTTTGACAAGTTGCATGATAGGGATGATGTTTGCTGTAAAAATGGTTAATAACAAAGTTGTAGATAATTTGATAAGCTTTCCAGAAAGTCCAAGATCACTGCATTTGGATTAGTAGAACTCTAGTTATGAGTGCAACAAGTAGCTGCTGTTTTGTGATATAGTAGATGCATTGTGGAAATAGTTAATTAAATAATCGAGAAGAGATATGCACCTACTCAATAAACATGATGCACTTGTAAACATATATGCATTCACGATATCTTATGCCATATTCATGCATCTAGGATCGGAGGAAGAAATAACGTTGCTGGAATTCGACGAAGCAGAGGGAGGGGACCAGCAGGAGAATCCTCAAGTTGTAGCTCCCGAAGGCGTGGAGCAGAATCCTGAAGAGCTTCCGGAGTGTCCTGACCACCGCCCTACTTCCTTTTTGCGAGGCAAGCCCCAGAGCATTCTAAGTCTCCTAGTATTTTACAAATGATTACTTAAGTACTTATGATTGCTGCATTAGGTTATAAGAGTTGAATGGAACCACTTGATGCATATACATTCCTTGTCCAGATATTACACCTTTAACCGGTATAGGTCCAGGATCAAATATATGCTTAGCCATGCTTAGACCGGTAGAAGTCGGGTGATGTCCTGTCACCTGCGAGATATATGTGGATACCGGAGCACGGTTGGCTATATTTGCTATCGTGGAACAGAACCATGGGGTAAAAGTAAATCGAGACCGGGCGGGATATCGATAGAGAAGCAACAAGACATGGAGGTCTTGGGTGTGGATCTATCCCCGTCTGTGTCGGTCAAGGACCGTACCATTGTTGGAACTTCTGACAAGATTGAACGCATGCCTATCACTTAGCTGGCCGGATAACTCGTTCCGACCGCGAAGCCGAGTAGCTCAACTCAGGCCGGGCCTCATTCTGTTGTGCGCTCCTTGTGGGGGCGATCAAACTGAGCCCAAGGGCAGGCTAGGCCTGAACGTCCTGGCATTTGGTGTCCTCGATTGTGCGGCGCAGTACGAACCCACGAAATGTGTACCTAAGTTGTACCAAAGGTGACCTAAGGCTATCGTGGCTGGTAGACCTGGGTTTGTGTTAGGAATAAATTCCTAGCTAGTTGAAATCGATTCAAATCGCCGTCTCTCCCGGATAGTGAGAAACTTGACTAGCTCCAACATCGTAGTAACTGTGTTATGGAACATGATGGTTCGGATGAATATGGAATTTCAATACCTACGATGGTTACTATTGTATGCTTTTAAATTGATATACCACATGTTTGGCACAGGATAGTTGCTAACCTAGAAATGGATAGTTATAATTAACTTGATAAAGGAATCCTAATTGTACAATCAAGTCAATTGCCTTTATGCAAAACGTTGTCGAGTTATCTCCACTTATACAGCCGTGCATAATCCTTAGAGTCATTTAATTTCTAGTTTCTAACGAGTAAGTCTAGCTGAGTACCTTCTCGTACTCAGGGTTTTATTTCCCATTGTTGCAGATGGCACTGTGTATCATGGTTATTGCAAGAGTTGCTTCTATCCCGCTGTGGATGAGGAGTAAGCCTTGGGCAGGCTTCTTTATTAATCCCTATCTTTGCTTTTGTGGACCATGATCCTACTTGGCACTATATCAAACTATGTTGGAAACTTTATTTTCGAACTTATTTGCTTCCGCTTTATCTATCAAACTCGGTTTGTAATAACTTTTATTCGTACTCTGATGATGAAATGTATCTATGAACTTTATGTAATATGTGGCATGTATGTTGAATCATGTATGATCTTGGTTGTTGTAAATCGTTTATCGAGACCCATCTTGGTACTCGACGGACTACCGGGTTTATATGGGTTCAAGTATGACAGTGCGACCGCTTGCGGGCTGCCATTGTACTTGTACTCTTATAAATTGGTCGGTTCTGCGACAGCTGGCATCAGAGCAAGATTCAACGTTAATTATCACAAGTGTATTTAAAACAAAAGTTTTTGTTTTCCAAAAACCCTTCTCTAGCAACTAATAGTTATATAATAGGTATTTGAAATCTAAAGTGTGCCAATGATCACTTTCCTTATGCCCAAATTAAGGACTATTAGGTGGCTATTTAAGTACTAACATGGGGGTTTTTACTTCGTCGTCCATACGGCGTGCTATTGTATGGATGCCATTCACTTGAGTGGTAATGTATGGATCAAATGCCTCTACGCCAAGGTAAGATGATGAGTGTATGACCGCAAGATGTGAGCATGCGGTCGGGGAGAGTTAGCTTTGGTATGGCTATGTATGCATGCTTGCATGTGTATATGGTACGTATTTAATTGTGGGTTTAAATTATTGTCGGGTAGATTGATACGGAAGTATATGTATGGGTATACATATATGGAAGTATTTACAATTACATTCTGCATATTTCATTATGGGTTAGGGCTAAAATGAAATCTTATGCAGGTACACTAACAACGAAACGTGTAGCTCGACTAGTTACGTTATATATGAGAGAACGTATGTATGCCACCGTGTCTACCGTTAGAAACAAATTTTTCCTAAGTTTGTGAGGACATACGGAACAAGCATGCATCATGATAATTACCATTCACATAATTACATTGTTCCTCCCCTTATGAAATTCTTACTCGGTTATGTAACTCTTCTCCATTATGGCCTAGTCTCTCACCAAGTGGTACATGTTAATGGTGCAGATGGCACGCACAAAGCAGACCGCTTGCAAGTCCACTGGAGGCAGAGCTCCCCACCGTCAGCTTGCTCCACGTACCCATCAACATCACACATTTCTTGGAGAGTTTGGGATGCCTACACTCTTGTGGAGAGTGCTCAGCTATGTAGGCTATCCTGATGGAATGGAGCCCCGCTACTTCTGGGCGAATGAGCAGTTTGGGAAGGGTCTCTTGGTTACTATGGAGGCCATTGTTCATCCCCGAGGTGACGGTTCTGAGTGGACAGGCTGGTGTTATGAGTCAACTGGTAGGACTGTTGAAGAAGCAGCTGGCAGGGCAGCCTTTGGGATACTGTGGGATATCATGTATCGTTTTCCTCAAGAGCTGGTAGCCGCTTTGGTTGGAGTCTTTCCGAGGGGCAACCCCTCCACTGACTCATGGTAGCAGGCGAGAGGAAGACCCTTGGAGATTGGTATAGCAGAAGGGCAGAATAGTGATAACCATGCCATGAGCGCCATGTTCGCAGTGATGAAAGTGTTAGATGAAGTAGAAGGTAGCCTAAGACGTGTGTCTGGTGCTCTTGGTCATGCCCGCAAGGACCGACGTCAGCTTCAGAGGGAGCATGACACCGAGATTGAGAGGCTCAATGTAGAGATGGCTCAGTTAACTCACCAGAGGAATGAAGCCTGGTCCAGGGAAGATGTTCTAAGAGCTCGACAGTTTGAGCTAGAGCAGCAGCTGGCCAATGCGGAAGAATACAATGACAACCTACATGAGGAGGTTCATCAGCTGAATAACTAGCTCCACCCTTATGTTCCGCCTGGAGCCGTAGAGATGGATCTAGAGGAGGACAAGGAAGAAGAAGAAGTGGAGCCTGAGGGAGGAGAGGATCCTATTTCTGACCTCGATAGTGATCATGATGAGGATTAGATCGCTGAGTACTTAGTGGAAGGGCTAATGTATCACCTTTATTCATGTAATGGACCTGTAGTTCGAATTTGGTATTGGTAATCCGACTATCATGTAATATTGTTAATCACATGACTATCACACGTTTGGTTAAACATCAATGCAATTCCAGTCCTTTGTTGGTGATCATGATTTAAATTTGCATGCGATATGAGCGCGATAAGTGGTCAAATTGGTGGTGTCATGTTGCGAGAATGAATTGTTATGCCTCTGTTTTATTGTGAATTTGAGAATTTTATCCAGTAATTTTAGTTTGGCATGATTATGATTCCTCTGCAATCTTGTGGCATCAACCAATAATCGCTTATTGTTGCAACTTCGCAGATAACGCGCACCCATGCTGGAGCTGGTGGCAGCTAGGATGGTAATAATGATGACTTGCCACCCCCACCGCCGCCGTCCGCTCAGGAGTTCTTTACCCAGTTCTTGGGGAGCCAAAGGACAATGGAAGAAGCTTTGCGCCTCATCGCGCAAAACACCGCTCGTGGCCACCCACATCAACTAGGGGCTGAGCCAAATCAGCACAGTACATTCAAGGAATTTTTGGATACGAAGCCTCCAATCTTCAAGGTGGCTGAGGAACCACTACAGGCTGACGAGTGGCTCAACACCATTGAGCAGAAGTTTCGTCTGCTGAGGGTCACAGAGCATCTGAAAGATGAGTATGCTTCTCATTAGCTGCAAGGACCAGCAGGGATCTGGTGGACACATTTCTTGTCATCTCTACCTGCTAATGCGCGAGTGACCTGGGAACAGTTCAAGCTGGCTTTTAGGGGACATCATATTCCCCCAGGCCTGATGCGCATGAAAGCGGCTGAATTTATGAGGCTCACTCAAGGAACGAAGACCCTCACCGAATATATGCACGCATTCAACAACCTATCCAGATACGCTCCAAGTTTTGTGGATACTGAGGAGAAAAAGATAGAGAGCTTCAAACGGGGTCTGGGTACCAAACTGATGAAGACCATGGCCAATTCTAGGTGTGCCACGTACAATGAGTTTATTAGTGATGCCTTGACCCAAGAGAACCACAATAACATGCATGCCGTTGCTAAGGGTCGCAAGAGGGCATATGAGGCAGGTGCCTCTGGATCTTCACAGTCAAAAGTGCCTATCACAGCTAGGCCACAATTCCGTCCACCTGCACCCAAGTTTAGGCCTCCACCACCTAAGGCTCAGAACGGCAGACCTCAGAAACCATTTCGTAAGGCGTTCACTATTGCCTTACCAAAAGGAAATGGCAATCAGGACAGCTCCACCAGATTCAGAAATAATCAACCATGTTTCAACTGCAATCAAGTGGGTCATTGGTCCAAGGAATGCCCCTGTAACAGAACCGACCAATTTATAAGAGCACAAGTACAAAAGCAATCACCGGAGTGATCAAACCGTCATACTTGAACCCATATAAACCCGGTAGTCAACTGAAACCACAAAGGATTTCAAACCAACTTGTATACAACCAAGATCATAGTAATTCAACATAACAAGCCACATGTTACATCCATTTCACAAGTAGTTCATAAGTACCACATACATTAGAGTACACATAGTTATTACAAAACGAGTTCACAAATAGCGGAAGCAAAGTAGTTTGACACCATCACACACACTTAGTTCAAATACAAGCTAGTTCCATAGTCATATCCAGCAAAAGTAGTAAGATAAGATAACATAGATGATCATGCCCATGATCTAGTCTTCATCCCCCGCAGGGTGGAGACAATACTTGCAGTAGCCATTATAGAGCACGTCATCTGCAACAAGGGGGAATAAACCCTGAGTACGAGAAAGTACTCAGCTAGACTTACCCATTGTAAACCAGAAATAAATGACACCAAGGAGTATGCAAGGCTTTATCGGTGGATCTTGCTTGACAACCATTTTGCATAAAAGCTTTAGTGATAAGAGAACATAATTTGATTTATGAGTAAGCAGCAATTTAACAATATTAACCTATCAACTAGATTAGCACCTGTACTAGAGCAAGCAATTGATTAACTTCAAACATTAGTAACCATATCTGGTATAATGTTGTATCATCATCATCATCGATTTAACCATCAAGTTCAATTAAGTGCATCTACGTTGCCGCTGCTCAGTCAAGTTCTCACTATCCGAGAGAGACGGCGATTCGAATCGATTCCTATCCAGCTGGAGGGGTATTCCTAACACAAACCCAGGCATACCTCGTGAAGGCAGTCTTAGGTCACCTTTGGTACATCTCAGGAATCGCGGCTCTGAGTAGCGCCGCACCCTCAGGGAGTCCACTCTGCCAGGTGGTCAATCTCACCATGGACTTACGCCAATAGCTCCCCGCACATCCTTGCTACCGCCAGGGTGCGCACTTTCACTTCTCGGTCTTCTGGCCTGAGTTGAGCTACTCGGCTTCACGGTCGGAACGAGTTATTCGGCCAACTAAGTGATAGGCATGCATTCAACATGACATGAGGACGTACAGCGAATCGGTCCTTAACCGACACAGACGGGGATAGATCCACACCCAAGACCTCCTTGCCTTATTGCTTCTCTATCGACCTCCCGCCCGGTCACAATTCATTATTAACACATGGTTATTCTCCATGATAGCAATTATAGCCAACCGTGACCAGACATTCTCCTAACATGCAGGTGACAGGAAATCACCAGACTCTTACCGGTCTAAGCATGGCTAAGCTTTGATTCGCTCCTAGACCTAAATAGGATTCAGGGTACGTATACTGGCCAAGGAATAGATATATATGCAAGAAGTGTTCGCATCTAATTCCTATCACTTAATGCATCAATAAATAAAGATACTCAAAGTAACCATTTTTAAAACATAGGAGACTTAGAATGCTCTAGGGCTTGCCTTTCAGAAAAGATGATGGTTGGTGATCGGGGCACTCAAGAATTTCTTCGTTGACTCCTTCTTCGGGGGCCTGCACCTCCTGCTCCTGAACTTGCTGCGGCTCCTCTGGAAGTACTGGCTTGAATTCCAGAAGCGTAACTCCCTCCGAAACACCTATTGCATGCCGATGCACAAGATAAATATCATGGATGCATAAGGAATGACATGATGCTCATGATGAATGAATCACAGTAAGTGTTTACGGAAGCATCACTGGACGCACGTTTACCGAGTAAAATAGCTCTATTCAAATCACTTTAAGCATGTATCTAACTTAACTTAAAGAACAAGATCAACTTACCTAACTTGCATAACCTAAGATAAAGATGCTCATCTTCAGTTAAAGGCCTAACACCTAGGAACATTACCACAAACTTAGAAATAGTAAAGGCATACATAAATTAACATTTAAAGTTTCATATGCACACAAGTAGTCCCTTAATTCCATCACAACAAGAGTTCTACAAATCCAAATGACTTGCATGAGGACATTCTGGAAATCTTATGAAATTCTCTACAAATCATTTGTAAACATCAAAGCATGATTCTTACGTTAATCAAATCAAATTCTAGTAAACCTAGAATCTATCCAGAAATGACAGGGTTACTAAATTAATTATTTAATGATAATGCAAAAGCATAATTGGACCAAACCAAGTTTACCAACATGTTTTGCATACCAGATAAACATTAGAAAGTATAGTGCCAACTTCTAAATAAATTATTTAATATCCTTTTCTAATTTATTTAGTTAATTAAGTGATTAAAGCAATACATAGTAAACTATTCAGAAAAATCTACAAAAATTTCAGTAGCTATCTCATGCTTCACATAGACTACCATAAAAATTTCAAAGCCATTGGACAAGCAGAACTTGCTGTATCCAAAATAACAGGTGGCATGTCTATTTTTAGCATAATTAGGAAACCCTATAGAAAAGTGTCAAGCAACAGATTTCTCATTTTTCCTAACATCATTCTAGCATAAGAACAGCACTCACCAATTTTTACCTTTACTGGATCTATAGAAAAATTATGAAAATTCACACAAGATCCATCCATGCAAACAAGATAATTTTCTATCTCCTACATACCGTGTCCAAAATATATGAAAATTTAACTACAAGCTATTCATGATATGAGTAGTACACCATAAAAATTTCAGGCCATTTGGAGCTACATAGAAAGAGATACAATTATCCCTATTTCCTCCATGATTAAAAGAGATAAATAGAAACTCCCATTTTCATAACAGAACATGGCATGGATTATATTTTTAATAGAAACTAGACATTATCATGAACTCAACAAAATTGGAACCACATCATTTGGATCTACCACCTAAGAGCTACATATTTTTGAATATATACACAAATCTGCGAAAAGAATAAAACAAAACACAAATAAGAAAACCTATCTCAGCTACTGGGCCGGCCCGAACAAATCCGGCGGCCCACAACACGCGCTGGCGCGGCCCAAAACACGGCGCAGCCCAAGCTGGCTCCCGCCTTGGCCTCAGCGGCTGACAACTGGGACCCGCGCGATAGCGAGACAGACAGGGGAAGGGAGGAAGACGACGGCGCAACTCGCCGCCGGTGGCTCCTCCGGCGAGGTCAGCGGTGCTACGACGTTCGCCCTACCCATGCGCATCTAGTGGTGCCCTCAATTGAAGCTAGTGCGGCGGCTACAGTGGGTGATGACGATCATGGCGGCACATGGCCACGGCAGGGCCGACTCCGGTGAGACTACGGCGCCACGGCTCGAATGGGTGGCCCTACGAGCATCAGTGGCATGCACTGGACCTAGCGCAAGGCAGAGGAGGGATGGCAAGGGCACGAGGACAGTTGGCCACGTGGAGCGCCAACTCTATCGTCGTGGCAGCCATGCACCGCAGAGCCGACCCTTGCGGTTTCATAGGCGCGTGTGTCAGTTGCGCAGGCATGGTGCGCATGGCTGGTGTGGACCCAGAGTGGTCACCCAGCATGGCACATGCACTGGCACTGGACACACGGACGTGGCCAAGAGGGGATGTTCCTGGCATGAGGTTGACCGACGAGGACGTCGGTCTCCTAAGGGGGTGAGGATGTAACACCCCGGCCTAGGGCTTAATAGGATTAATAGGATACTCATACCAATAAGTTGCAACTTCTTTTCTAGAAGCCCATCTCTTAAGAACTCCAAGGTTAAGCGTGCTTGGCCTGGAGCGATGGGTGACCGACCGGGAAGTCCTTTCCGGGTGCGTATGAGTGAGGACAAAGTGCGCAGAAAAGACTTGTGTGGGTCTGTGAGGGCAGTCTATGTCCTAGAAAAACTGCCAGATGTAAGCGGGCCTGGCCTCGAGGAGGCGGGATGTTATAGCCCCCACCC